>NC_085136.1:237897337-238197337 GCF_035046485.1 Aedes albopictus | reverse complement strand
TAATAGATTAGTGCATCGTAGCAAACTCTGCGACCAATTTTTCCGATAAACAATGTTTGTTTTTTGATTTATCTGTCACAGCCTTGATTTTACCCAGTACGATTATTTTGATGGTAATACATTAATATACAATAATATATATTAATACATTAATATACCGCAAATATACTAATATACTTCTAATACACTCATTATGCTAATACGTGTCTAGCCCCTTGATCTTGGTTTCCTTCAGTAATTTCTACTAGCGATTCTACCTTGTATTCCTTCAGATTATTTAATGGATTTCTTCTGAGATATCGTTAGGAAATAATTCAGAAGTTTCTTCAGGTGAACTAGGAGATAAGTCTTCCAGAAATAAATCTATCTAGGACAGAGGAGATTAGAAACTTGACAAACCATTAGGGGATTTCTCCAGCAACTACTGAAGGGTTCCCAAAAATTCCTAAAGAAATCCCATTAATTCTGAACTCATACAGGATTCCTAGAAGGAATTTCTCGAGGTTTTCCATTAGGAAATTCTGGAGGATTGTCAGGAATAACTCCCCGGAGATTTCTACACAGAACTTCAGGAGGACTCCCTGAAGAAATTTCTGGAGAGTTTGAGGAAAGAATTCCTGGAAGATTACTAGACTAAACTACTGGGATATTCCCAGGAAACGCCGTAAGAAGTCGGGGAGAATTATTATTATATTATCTTTTTTAACGAAATTGTCAGCCCAAGGCTGGTTCATCTACTACTAATCATGGGGAAACAACAAAGATAAAAGATAGAATCCTCTTGGAAGTATTCATAATAAAAGTTCCAGTAGGTGTAGGTGTTTCTACTGCGCATAAATACCAAAACAAAGTCCTGTAGGAATCCTTATAAGAAATTTTTGAATGGATTACATTCCAGGGAAAAATATCATAAGAAACTCTTTAAAAAACCCGAAAGGACTACTGATGAAATTCTAGAAAAATGTTGAAGGAATCCCAGAAATAAAAATTGGAGGATCCCCAGAATGAACCCCTGGAGAAATATCAGAAAAAGTTCTGGAGGGATTTCAAAAAGTAATCTTGGAAGAATTCCCGCAGGAAATTCTGAAGAAACGGAGATACTCCTATATTTCAAAAGTAAAGTCTTGGTGAATCTTCAACTCGAGTTGGATAAATTTCAACAGGATGTCTAGGCTAAATCCCAAAATGATTTTCTTAGCCCACCTTGTGCATTAGGGCCATTCTAGACCCAAACTGTACACTCCGTCAGCGAGCTGTTCCCATTATAATGCATAAGGTGGAATACTTGAAGGGATCCCCAAAAAAACTCCAGGAGATATTAAAAAAAAAGACATATTGGTTGATCCGAGAAGGAATTTCTGAAGAAATCATAATGGCAAAACTTCTTTTCTCTAAAAATTCTTATCGAATTCCAAAAGATAAACAAGCGGCATGGTACAAGGTAACCTAGAAGAATTCTGGAGGAACTTCTTAGGGAATCCAATATTCTGGAGAAGTTACAAGTGCTTGCTTAGAACAATTCCTGGAGATTTCTTAAAAGTATCCTAGACGAAACTTTTATAGGAATCTGTGAAGATGATACTCGTGGAGAAATACCTTTCGGAAGGAAGTAAACATATCCTTTTTTGTTAGAATATCGAAACTCTGTTCCTGGAGATTAATAATTCCTGGAAGTATGCCATATTTTGAATCGTCGATCAGGGTACTGGAACTGTAATATGCGTCATACTTGCGTTCAACGAAAATAAATTTCCTAAAATGTGATGAAAACCTCTTGTCGGCGTCACATTCAGAAAACTGTAATTTAAACTGGTTGCAGATGTGCTAAAATTAATGTCTTTAACAATTAAATTTCATAGTAAACAGCATATTTTTACTTTTCAAATGCGTTCTACACTAAAACTTCCAATTCATATTAAAATGTTGCAAACTATTTTGTCAAAGAAAATTATTCCGTTTTTATCACTATTCCGTTTTTGTCAACTGAAAATCGCGGACCGTGTTGATAAAAACGGAACATACCTGTATGTCCTGAACTTTTTAAAACATCTAAATTTGTTTATCCTTCCAAGATTTCCTGTACTTTAACATGGTTAACTCCAATATTTCTCTGGTGTTCTGGAATGAAACCAAAATCAAAAATCAAAATCATGATCTCGATCTTTTTCAGAAAAAGTAGTATGGGTCTGTTGAAAGAAATTAGAAAACAAATTGCAGATCTCGTCTGCGTTATTGCCAACATTTTCATTAAAATACATTGTTGATGGATAATTATCTGATTTAAGTTTGGAATTTACGTAGTTAAAGAAGTTTTTTGGGTTGGTTTTTATATCAAGATCAGTGTTTGTGTTGTACTCCTCAAAAGCAACATTGATAGCCAGATTTAACTCATCGCAAAAGCGTACATATTTTATCATATTTTCAGTATTACTGTTGTTTTTGCATGTTTTGTGAGCTTTTGTGGGCTCACGATTTTTTAAGTTTTTTTTTATTTGCGCGTTAAACCAGACAGGGGTTTTTGTATTATTAAGCCGCCTTATTTTTTCAATGACACTTCTTCTGATACAATTTGAAACAGCACCTTATAAAAAACGTCCACAGAAATCTCCACATTCTCTTCATTATTGAGAATAGTTTGCCAATCTATAGCGTTTAGCTTAAGCTTTATATCCCTTTCGGGGCGGAGAGCAAAAAAGTGAAATTTCCAAATTGCTCAACTTTTGCTATCCAGAACTCTTATATATCCCAAAACAGCAACAATTATTTTTTCTCATTTGAAAGAACTACTCTTCATCTTTAGATTTCTAGCTTTGACACAAAATATGCGACAGTTAAAACTTTTTCATGTTTTACAGTTTTTGCCCATTTTTTTGTTTACCTGGTTGTGGTAAATTTCACAGACAATGTAAACAAAAGTTTGTTTACACACAAACAAGTATAAGTAATGGCTGTATACTATCACCGCTACTTTTCCTCATCGTTATCGACGAGATCCCGGTAGGTGCGATTGACCGTGAACCAAATCGTGGATTGCTGTGGCAGCTTATTACCATGGAGCACCTAAATGACTTCGAACTAGCTGATGACGTTCCTCTCCTAGCTCAACGGCGCTCTGATATGCAGAATAAGCTCGATGATCTTGTCAATCGCTTCTCAGCGGCAGGTCTTACCAACAATTTCAACAAGACCAAATCGTTGGATATAAACGCGGTCAACCCTTCCAGTTTTACGGTAGCTGAACAAGCAGCAGAGCATGTTGAAAGCTTCCAATATCTTGGTAGCCTAATGGTGGCCCATGACGGCACCAAGATCGACATAGGTGCACGGATCAAGAAGGCGAGGGAAACAACCAGATTAGTTGACGCATCAAAATCCGATTTTTCAACTCAAACGTATATAATTCGTGCATGGTGGTCTCACAATTGGATCTCCAACGTGGAGCTCCATCGTCGATGTCATCAAAAGCCGATAGCGACTAAAATTCGGGAGCGACAGCGAAAGTGGAGGTGGGTCGGCCATACTCTACGGAGGGGCGGAAACGAAATCTGCAAGCAAGCGTTAGATTGGAACCCAACAGGACATTGCAGCGGAAGCAGACCCAGAGGCTCATGGCGGCGCAGCCTCAACAACGAAATAAAGCAAATCGACAGAAATTTGACCTGGCCACAGGTCAAGCCGATGGCGGGAAATTGCCCAGAATGGAGATCATTCAATTCGGTCCTTTACCGTGAATGCTCAGGATTGAAAGTAAGTAAGTATGAAATCTTATGAAATGCTCCTTTTTATCCTCCTACTATTCAAGTGGATCATTTCACAACAACCACGCATTCAACTCCGATTCCCCTACATTATATCTAAAAACGATTAGCGTCGTGTTTACGCTCTAGTGGACGTCTCGTGAACACGAGAGTTCTCCAAAATTGACCAGCCGAGTCGAAAACAAATCACGTTCGATTGTGGTGTTAAGCGTGTTCGAGGCGAGAGAGCCAGTGAGTGAAAAGAGCTTTAAATTTCAATTGGATACAATGTGATGTGGTGGCTCTGTGTGACGTCAGTCAGCCTGCTTTTCGATACGACGACGACAACGACGACGACGGTAGATCGGACGAACTACGCAACGTGTGGAGTAACGCTGCTGACCGGCTGGGCTGGCTGACGTGCCTCCAAGATATGAAGGTCAGCATGTTAAGTTTTTTGCGCTTCCGCACGAGAAGGTTGTTTTCGGATTGATTTGTGTGGTACACTGGGGGAAGGGAGAGAAATCTGACCAATTGTAGAGTGGACAAGTTGGTACATATTTAAGTCATAGGCAATGATTGATGGAATCGGTTTCAACTATGTTTATTATAAGGACAGTTTGATGAATTTACGTAACTTTACTACTATTTACGTCATTTATTTGACAGCTGAATCCATAGAATAATACATACTTTCTCACAGACTTCAAGTAAGATCTACAGCATAACGAGCTGCGTAATCACATTTTGTAGTAGTGACGCAGTTAAGATCCACGCGAAGCGTAGTTTTGGACAAACGACCACATTGTGTTTATGTATTTTAAACAACAGCCGCAATTCAACCATTTTTTGTACGATTACAAATAGGTCTCAGGGTCACATAATGGAATACAGTTTTGCTGACTTAACCTTGGATTTCTGTATGAGTGACATTGCACTGCAATTCAAAAGTTTCTGTTGGTATTCAATCAACAGTCTGTTTAATAATGCATTAGAGAGTACTGAGATCTGACGACGACTACAAGTCATTATCCAATGGGAATTTAGCGCCAGAATGAAGAAGAACCTGTTCTTGATAGGGAAGGGAACTGCTGAACAGGGGCAGTCAAAACAACCGGAATTTATCAGACGCTCACTCATGCTCGGTGGCAATATTTCGTTTTGTTTCTAAGCAGACAATCATGTAAACAAATATTGTTGTTGCTCGTTCGTTTCTCAGAAAAAAATGCTGCCTGATCGGTAAAAATTACCATCAGCACATCAGAATGGTTTACTCAGCAAAGTTTTCTACATGTAGACATTTTTGAGATGTTATTGAAATTAAGCTTGATAGAACAGTAGTGCATGCGGAAGCTTTTCGTTAATAAACGATTAGCTGGTAATTACAATACACCGATAGTGGTCCTTGCTGGCCTTCAAATATTTTTAGTCATGAACTAGAGGGCCAGAGTATTGATTTTTATGAAATAAAAATCTCAATAACATGAAATGAGCTCACCAGCTAGGCTACCCATTACACCAACAGAAGAAAATGAAGGAGATGCTCAACTCAACAAACGTCTTTAGAATGTTTTGTGTCAATTCCATCACATAGCAGCCGTCATTCCAGCCGCCATCGTGCAAACAAAGTTTACTGCAGATCAAACAGGCAACAACCAACCATTACCGCCGGACACAAACAGTGCAAATTGTGATTCCAATCTCGACATTTATTTTAGCACAACCAACTTTCAATCATCCGCTCTGGGCATTGAACAAATGGGATGTAGTGATAAGATCGAACACGTCGAAGGTCGTGATAACGAGACAAGTTTAATTATTGCGTAGACATGCTTGAAGCCACCGGCAAACGTGTAATATTATTTGATCAGTTTCCAATAATTGAGGCAAAAACAATTTTAACAAAAAATGAAAAGAAATCCAACAACAACTTATATCTTCTTCTTTCATTGTAATACTTGGAACTGAGACTAGCTGGAACGAAAGTGTCAGAAGTGAAGAAGTTTTTGGAAATCACTTTAACGTATTCAGAGATGACCGTGATTTTCGAGAGTCTCAGAAAAAGCCAGGAGGCGGAGTTTTAATTGCAACTTCGTCAAATTTCAATTCCGAATTACACAAAAAAAATCAAAACTTTTGAACATGTGTGAAATCACACATAGCTGATGAAACCCATGTATTTGCATCGGTGTATCTCACACCAGACCACACACATAGCTCGTTAAGATATTACAAGATCAAAACAACAACAGACAAGATTTATCGACCATTTTCTCATAAAAAAAAAATAAATAAAAAATTCAACATCGAACCTACGACCATAAGATTCACAAGCGGCAATGCTTACCACTCAACTGTGGCTCACTGTTATGAATATAATGGGAATAAGAGCATGACGTTCTTCGTTTCCACAGCTCAGAAAGGGGCACATGGCATTTCACTAACATTGAGCCATCTCTGTGAGTGTATGTTTTCCGTTTCGTGTCGGAGAGCAAAATTTGTTCTTATGTAGAAATTTTCAGATATTTCGGCAAGAACAAAAACCGATACCATACCACTTTGAGTTATTCGTGCGATATTCATTCAATTTTTGAATAATACATCAAAATCACATCGAGCTATGGCAGCAAAAAAAAAATGTTCGTTTTGAGCTATGATTTAGATATTCTCGTCTGCTCGGGTTACGTCAAAACCCAATTAAAGTCTTAAAATTTTCCTGTGGTGATGCATCTGTAGGAACTGTAGGAAATAACCCAACCGCTTCCCAAGAAATCTATACAACGTTTTCTGAAGACGAACGTGACCTTGAATTCTTTAATTTTTGCCCAGAATTTTCAAGTGATGTTGGTGTGAACCACCTTCAGGAGCAGGATATTTTACAAGCACTAAAAGATTTAGATGCCTCAAAAGGTCCTGGTCCTGATGGACTTCTCCCAGCTTTTATGAAAGAATTGGCTAAAGAACTTACAGCTCCTCTATTCTGGATTTTTAATATGTCAGTGAAACTTGGAAGTTTCACAAAAATATGGAAAAGTTTATTTCTGGTGTTGAAAGTGCGTTGACATCTATGTGTACAACAGAAACATGTGCTCGATGAACAAATTAAAATCTGAATTATGAAAAGAAATCCACGTACTCCGGTGAGACTCAAGCTCACGACTCCCAATTCGCTAGACGGGCGCTTCTATTCCTTCAAGCTACAGAGTCACTCGACTATCTCCGTCGCCAGTAGGCATAGAACTGAACTCGATTCCACAGTCGCACATTGTTATCTTCTTATCCTTCGGATGAGATTAGATGAACATCTAACACATACACTGGATTCAAGGAATAATAAAACTTGCTCCTCCTAACAGTTTATATGATACAGAATAATCCGGAACTATAAAACAATGCTTATTGTTCTTTGAAAAGATAAATCCGTTAAAGCCCAAAGTGTCTCACAATTTTAATCTTCATAAAAAAAGTTATCATCGGTCAAGTTCCAATAAAATAAACATGGTTTAAAGAAAAAAAAAATTGAAGTCTATGGTGTAGTTACAATAAAATTCTTCAATGTGGCACCTCTACATCCTACATTTTATAACCTCTGTTCTAGCACAACTTTCATACTATCGTTGTATTCTGATTCGTATATACATATACAATGCATCTACATTTAATGAAAGAGAGGATAAATACTCAAGAAGAATAAGAAATTGACTGTCCGATTCCATCACGGTATACTAGAGATATCTACATACGTGCATCACAAAGCATATTTTTCTCTGTTTTTCTTATTCTCCCACTCTCACGCTGGAGGAAGTTCTCATGTAGAAATCCCTGAAAGTCACAAAAGAAATCCCGATAGAAATCCCATTCCGAATCCTCCATGGGAACCTCAAAGAAATCACGAACGAAATTTCGGTTAGTAGCTCGGCAGGACTCCCAGGAAAAGTAGTTGAAAAAATCCCGGGTGGAATCATAGGAGAAATCCCTTGAGGAATGTCAAAAAACGAGAAGAATCTTTGAAGGGATCACAGCAAGAATCCTGACATGCATACCTGAAAGACTCCCGCAAGATTCCCTGAATAAATCTTTGAAAAAATGCAAGGAGAAATCCCTGGAGCAATCCTAGCAGGAACTCCTGAAAGGATCAAACAAAATCCCGGAAAGGATATTTGAAGGAATTGCAGCAGTAATCCTTGAAGGAATGTCCACTAGAGCATTTGTCAGCTCAAGATTTTCTAAAGAAATTCCGGCAGAAACCCCTTAAGGAATCCCGGGAGGATTCCCTTAAGGAATTCTCGGAATCATCTGGTAGAATCCTGAGAGGAATCTCAGATGAAAGCTCGACTGAAAGAATCGCAGAAGAAACCCCGGGAGGAATTACTGGAGAAATCCCAGTAGATTTCCCCAGAGAAATCCCTGAAAAATCCCGAGAAGAATCTATCAAGGAATACCAGCAGGAATCCCGGTACGTATACCCGGACGAATTACACTTGGATCCTCTGAACAGGGATGTTTTCGATCACCTGCCAATCGTTTGACTCATTTGTCCATAACTTAGTTCAGGAGCCTAATATTGAAACGTGATGTTCGGCAAAGTTGTAGATTAGAGTTTTTGCTGCAAATATCATCAAGGACGTCATATTCTACCTCTTATATATACAGCGCTAGAGCGCTAGTACCACCTACTCATACTAAACGATTGAAAAATCCGATCGTTTAGTATAAGTAGGTGGTACTAACACTTTTACGATGTAAATATTAGAGTTAAAATATGGCGTCCTTGGTTAAAATTGTAGGAAAAACTCTAATCTACAACTTTGCCGAACATAACTTTTTAATATTAGGCTTCTGAACTGAGTTATGGACAAATGAGTAAAACGATTGGCAGGTGATCGAAAACATCCTTGCCTCTGAATATAATAGAAATCTTTAAAATACCAGGAGAAATTTGTGAAGTAAATTCAGAAGGAATCTTGGAAGAAATGTCGGTTAGAATTTCTGAAAGAATCCCGTAGAGAATATTTGATGGAATCCTTACAGGAATCTCGGTTGGAAGCTCAACAGGAATCTTTGAAAGAACCACACAAGAAATCCCGGAAGGAATTATTAAAGAAATCCCTGAAAATTAAACCCGGACGAATTTTTGAAGGGATGCCATAGAAAATTGCGGCACGAATACGTAAAAACATTTAAGGTTGCTTGAAGAAATCTCCGCAGATATCTATATTTTTTCAATGTCTTAAGGAATCCCGGAAAGAATTCCTGAAGGTATCTCGAGAAGATCTAATCTTACCGTTTCACTGTCCACCTAACCGTCTTCTCTGCCCTCTATCCCAAACCTCTATCCTATGCTCTATTCTGACCCTACCCATCTACCATAACATCTACTCTATCATCCACTCTACTTTCTACCGTTTCATCCACTCTAATCCTTCACCATATGCTCTACACCAGTCGTGAAAATTCAACCATCGCACAACAATAATGTCAATGTCGCAACCTGTATTTGTTGCGACAATCCACCCAATGCGACATAAGTTTGTCCCAGCTTGGAAATAATAAAATTAACATTGTACACCACGAGTTTAGAGATTTTTAGGCCTTGCGTTGCGATTTTCAAACGGTAACTTCGAGTCGGTAAACACTGCAACTCTGGTGAAGCTCTATCATCAAACAGTTTTGACTTACGTAATAATTGTTATTCACTATTTGAAAAGTACGCAACAAATTCAGCTTCCGTTTTGTCTGCAACAAAAAATTTCGAGATCATGTCTGTTACCAGTAGGGATAAAGAGTAATCGTCGCGCCTTCTTTGTTGCTTGTTTTGTGCCTGTTTTGTCTGACAATTCTCTTCATTGCTCTACACTCTTCTCATTCCTACCATTTACCCTAACCCTCTACCCTACCATCTACTCAGCCTTCACCCTTTTACTGATCAAACCCGACCAATAGATACCCATATTGCTTGGTATCGTAGCTCAAATTACCTTTCCGTGGCCGCCATCTTGGATTATGGTCTGCCATCTTGGATTTCAAAATGGCATCAAATATCGATTTTTGACTTCTACTCATAGAGCCCGATCGATAGATATCCAATCCATATTGCATGGTATCATATCTTAAACTACCTTTCCGTGGCCGCCAACTTGGATTTCATAATAACGTTGGATATACAGTAAGGACCCGATTTTGTCAGCCCCATTTTGCGACAAACTTTTTGCTCTCGTTATCTTACGGTCAAACTTTATCCAATTCATTCATGTTTATCATCAAACTACAGCTTAAGAACAGAACATAAAGGGATAAAAAGTTTGAAAAGTTTTTTAGGTTTTCGAGGAGAGTAAAAAATGTGTTCCGAAAAGGGGCTGACAAAATCGGGTCACTTAATATTTTTGAGTTATACTCATCAAACCCGATAGATATCTGAAGCCGCATGAAGTTAACCCTCGAGCAGTCGCGTCTTTAACTACCTGCAGCGGCGCCCCGCTCACGCTGTGTACCGCATACGAGCATTTTTCATGGTGCGTGTACTCAGTACACGACGCGACCGCTCCCGGGTTAAATAGCATACATTCTATCTTAGCCATATTAGAACCTAAACCACCATCTTGAATTTCAATATAGCACTCTCAACACCCTAAGGAATGTGTAAGCCCAATTTGATTGAAATTGCGTGACGTATTTTTCTTGTGTGATGACAAATAAATTTGTCAACATGATTTGACTTCAGAATTTTATGCTACAAAATGTTTAGTCTAGGTGCATGTTGGCGCAGCACATGAACGGCGTTATCTAGGCGCCCTCAGTAGCAGCAGCAGCGCAGCGATACGTTCAATTCTGTTAGTTTTGCGTCCCTTTCATTATACTGCTACACTGAAATAAATTTTGTTGTTGTTTATACTAGAATTAAGAACTGTACCAACAATTTTCAACCGAATGCAAAATTCTGTTAATTGTACTGAAACATTGTCAATATTACCATGCGTAAAGTACCATTGACTAAAAACATTCTTGATGTTACTATTTTGACATTGTATTTTTGACCATGTTTATCTAAGACGCGCAACATTCAAGTCTACATGGTCGAAATAACAATGCCCAAATAGTAGAATCAAGAATGTTTTTAGTCAACAGTAATACACGCATGGTAATATTGACAATATTTCAGTACAATTAACAGAATTTTGCATTCGGTTGAAAATTGTTGGTACAGTTCTTAATTCTACCATGCACGGAGCCGCCAAACTACCCAAAATTGAGTTCTTTTGACGCAATCCCATAGTTCGGCCCAATAAGCCAAATTTGAGTAAATCGATTAAACTCACACTAGGTAAATTGCCTTCACCTCTAGCAAAAACATTTACTTAACCCTCTAATACCCAAATTTTTGATTTTGATCTAAATGTCATTTTTCGTCATCTAAAATCGATTTAAACATGTTTTTGAAGATGATTCTTTTTAATTCTCAATTTCGTGAATTTTAGTTTTTGATTTTTCAAATTTTTATTTTTGAACATCCCCAAAGTTTTATATTTTTCCTGGAAGCCTATTTGGGGTACGGATTTTTTGAGATGAAAATAATTTGAGATATTATGATTGTTGTTGAAATATTTTTATTTTAATTTTTTTCCATAGAAAATTTTATTTTCCGTGTAATTTTAAGGACAATAATTTTAGAGTGTATTCGATTCCCTTAAACTATAAAACTAGGACAGAATGATTTGGGAAAAATTTAAAATATGTTAATTGCAGTGATTAAATGCAAAATAAACAATGACTTCTAGAAGGTGACTAGAACATCAATTTTTCAATGATTTTTCAAAAATGTAAATACGCTTTAAAATACACCAAAAACCATTTTGAGATATACAAAACAGTCCTAGATATCAGCCAAAAATATAAAAATTTTGATTTTCCACAAAACAAAAATTACAAAAATGCTCAAACTATACCCCGTCTGAAGGCGGTATTGGGTATTAGCACATAACATAAGTGGAACTCTGGCTCAAAAAGTTGATGCCTTTCCGAGTTCGTACGCTGTTATACAGGGCATCGAAATGTCAAATGCATTATAACATTATTGCCATACTATTTTTCTGCATGTATACCATTTTTCATAGATGTAAAGTAAAGCAAAGACCTCATAGATCTAGACTGGCAGCACGTGGAGATCTAAAATAGGACATAAATTGTAATAAAACTTTGTAAACTCAAGTAGAAAGTACGTTTTATGGCTTTGAATATAAAGTAAGATCGATATGTGGAACGTGGATGTGTTATTTCGAAGATTTCAATGAATTTATGACAACATGAATAAGTGGATTTCCAGCAGCTAGTTTTGCGGATATCTTTGATGCCAATCTTCGTTCCTGTATTCTTTGCCAAAACTGGAATACTGGTTGGATCAGATGTTTTTTGTTTACCAAAATAAGTGACAGTTCGATGCCTTTTATAAAAGATATAACAGTTTCGCGTGCTGGAAAAGGACACAACTTTTTCCTTCGCTCTGACCATGGAGTTCCACTTATGTTATGTGGTATTAGAGGGTTAAGAGTAGGTAAATTCAACCCAAGACCCTCCCTCATTCAACCCAAATTTGAGTAAACATGCATTTACCCAAAATTGGCTTATTGGGCTCAAGGACCCCCGTTGGGTAGATGCATCTCTGTTTGTTTTTGACAACATCGGTGAGGGAAAGGGGGAAAACAACCTAATTTTGGGTAACTAGTTTATTCGATATACTCAGCTTTGAGTAAAATCGACCCAAAAATTAGGTAGTTTGATTTCTCCGTGTGGATTCGGTGGAAACGACAACAAAATTTATTTCAGTGTAGCAGCAAGCAGCCAGATGACTATTGTAGCAGTCAAACTGGGCTCCGTGTTGCTAGCCTTTAGCGCATTACACTTTTGTGCACACATTGATCAATTGTCCGTACTATCGCTGCCGCCTATAAAAGCGGCAGCTGATTTCATGTCATGTTAGTTGTAAGCAATAGAACCACCACAGAGCAGGAGCACTGCCTCTTTGTGGTGCGCCAATAAAACGTGAGATTGTAGTTCGAAGTCATTCGTCTTCTCCTTGTCCTCCGGGAGGAAAATACACAACGTGGGGCCCAGTCAACCGCTGGACGAAACAGTGCATTTTTATTGTCAAAATTCAACCTATCTGTAAATTTTGTATCAATAGTTACCTATGAACTTTTTCAATAGTTTTTAAAATTTTAAATGTTTTTAGAGGAATTCCACGGAGTCATGTCAGTCGATCCTGAGCGACCATTTCAAAAATATCTGAAACTTTGCACAGTTTTTCAATTTCATCTAAATCGCCATTTTTCGATATCAAACCTTCATATTCACTCACGACTAACTTTTCAAAAGGGTGTATGCGAAAATAGTTCAAAAATATTCTAAAAGCTGTACAGCAAAAACGGATTGTTCGATTGTTATGAATTTTTCAGCAACGTTAGATAACTAAATGATGATTCCTTAGAAAATATACACTGTAAAAAATTTCTTTTTTTACTATAAAAAAATATGATCTTTGTCACAAAAACTCAAATATCGCAGAACCCTATCTTTTTACCAACGTCAATTTTTTAGGGAAAATGGCCCATTATATCAGCTATCTACCATAAAATTTTGGTGATGGTAAACTGATAAACAAAAAAGTTATGACATTTCAAACATTTCACAATTTTTACATTTAGTAACAAAAAAAAATTTTTTTCTGTGTAAATTATTTCGAGAACTATATTTTGATGCAACTCAACGCTCTCTTGTAGACCGCTTGTGAAAAAAAAATGTTCAAAAGAGTTACGAAATCTCATAGATAAACTGAAAGAGACTGGTTATGCCCAAATTGAATACAAATTTACGCATTTGCACGTCCTGCCGTCTAGACTTTGACAACCGAGCCATCTGTATATCATCGGTAAAGCAGGGCGCAGGAAGTTCGAAAACGACAACAACTGAGAAATTGCCAGAAGTGCTAAGTGCAGAGAGTCATGCCACCGTACCATCAGCGACATCTGTTTAAACAATTTAATCACGCCTCTTTTCAAAAATGCTTTGAAATATACTTCAACATTTATACCCATTTCAATATTTTTAACGTTGCAAAACACGCTTTCAACATTCATCTTGAAGAAGAGGGAAAACACTTGTCCTCAAATGTAACAGCAAATTAATCAATAAACGACTAATGCGCGGAGGGCGTGATAAAATCGGAACAGTACTGTACATATAATATACATAATACATAATAAAAACAGATTGTTTTACTTACGCAAGGCCATTAACAATAAAATCAGCATCAAACTGCGCTTTCCGGCCGAAATAATTTACACTAAAAAAAATTATTACTAAATGTGAAAATTGTGGAATGTTTGAATTGTCATAACTTTTTTGTTTATTAGTTTATTATCACCAATTTTTTATGGTAGATTGCTAATACAATGGACCGTTTTTCCTAAAAAATTACATTGGTAAAAAGATAGGGTTTTGAGATATTTGAGTTTTTGTGACAAAAATGATATTTTTTAATGTAAAAAAAAGATTTTTTTTCACAGTGTACATTTTCTTAGGAATCACCATTTAGTTATCTAACTTTGCTGAACAATAAAATCTGCATCTAACTGCGATTTCTGATCGAAATAATTTACACAGAAAAAAATATTTACCAAATGTGAAAATTGTGAAATGTTTGAAATGTTATAACTTTTTTGTTTATTAGTTTACCATCACCAAATTTTTATGGTAGATTGCTAATACAATGGACCGTCTTCCCTAAAAAAATTACGTTGGTAAAAAGATAGGGTTTTGAGATATTTGAGTTTTTGTGACAAAAATGATATTTTTTAATGTTAAAAAAGATGTTTTTTCACAGTGTATATTTTCTTAGGAATCACCATTTAGTTATCTAACTTTGCTGAAAAATTTATTGCAATCGAACGAACCATTTTGGCTGTGCAGATTTTTGAATATTTTTGAACCATTTTCACATACACCCTTTTGAAAAGTTAGTCGTGATTCAAAATAAAAATTTGATATCGGAAAATGACGATTTAGATGGAACTTAAAAACTGTGCAAAGTTTCAGTTCAATAGAAAATCATGAATTAAAAAATTTCCTTAATTTTGATGCTGTTGCTTGGAATCGCTCTTTAAGTTTATCACAGAAAAATGAAAACAGTCGCTTGAGAAATAATCTAAAGTTGGCAATCTAAAGTTGTGGGAAAACGGCTTTGGTGCATTATACACATACATCTATCTATATATATATATATATATATATATATATATATATATAAATGCAGTGGCATACGTGGGACCACGCATAACTTGCGAACGGAGGGTCCGATTTGGGTCGTCTTAATTTTTTTCTGTTAGTTTTCACCGAAGGAAGGTTTATGATCCGTAAAACCTGGATAAATCGAGAGTTTTTGAAAATCCATTCTTCATACATTTTGAACGGGGACTTGGACTTGGCTAAAGACTTGAAACGTCAAAAAACGCAGTAGGCAAGACAAAGTTTGCCGGGTACAGCTAGTATAAACCTGTATAAACATACAAACAGACAAACATATGAGCATACAAGTATATAAGCGTACAAACATACATACACATAACATAAGTGGAACTCCATGGTCAGAGCGAAGGAAAAAGTTGTGTCCTTTTCCAGCACGCGAAACTGTTATATCTTTTATAAAAGGCATCGAACTGTCACTTATTTTGGTAAACAAAAAACATCTGATCCAACCAGTATTCCAGTTTTGGCAAAGAATACAGGAACGAAGATTGGCATCAAAGATATCCGCAAAACTAGCTGCTGGAAATCCACTTATTCATGTTGTCATAAATTCATTGAAATCTTCGAAATAACACATCCACGTTCCACATATCGATCTTACTTTATATTCAAAGCCATAAAACGTACTTTCTACTTGAGTTTACAAAGTTTTATTACAATTTATGTCCTATTTTAGATCTCCATGTGCTGCCAGTCTAGATCTATGAGGTCTTTGCTTTACTTTACATCTATGAAAAATGGTATACATGCAGAAAAATAGTATGGCAATAATGTTATAATGCATTTGACATTTCGATGCCCTGTATAACAGCGTACGAACTCGGAAAGGCATCAACTTTTTGAGCCAGAGTTCCACTTATGTTATGTGATACATATATTGACTTTTGTATGTATTGATTAACAACTCTGCCGAAGAAATGGACATTAAACTATTAATCATTGTCAAGATTCCAGGGAAATGAGTTTCTTTCGCATTGGAAATGAAGCTCATAGATCGTGACAACATGTAATCTTTGCAGCATCGTTTGAGCCACCTAGTGAACCAGTCATAAACTATATAGTCAACTATGAACAAGGTATGGATGTGGAGAACATTTTCTCTGAATAAAATATTCTAAAATTTTGCTCAATTCTGGAGATATTTACATCAAAAGGACTGTTTTTTTATAGGACGCTGGGCGGGTATGGGTTAAATGAACATAGTTGGTTATGGATAATAATTTAGTAGATTAGTGGAATATTATACTGTCACATATGTAGCTCTTAAGAACTGATCTTTGAAGTTAGTTTAGTTTGTCTGGACTATCCCTGGACTATCTGGACAACATCACAGTTTATAGTGCAAATAACCACTGTAACGGCTGTAGATATCAAGGACCTCAGGACAGTTTGGACGACTCCGGATATTCCTGAATGATAAAGTAATATCTATCAGTCTTCGATAGATCCACCAAGTATAGTTTATTAGACGACGTTACTATGTATAAAGGATATGACTACTGCTACAAGTGTAGATCTCTGAAATTCTGCTCTTCTGAGTAGTTTGGTTGATCCGGAATATCACAATAAAATTTTCGAATAATTTCTACAAATCTATGGGCTTTAGATAATAGTTAGATATGTGAAGTTATAGCTCATAGCGAAAATCACCTATATGACAACAACTGTAAATATTAAGGACAAAACTCATGGATAGTTTGACCAACGCTGAATATCCCAAAAGTATATAAAAATTCATACCAGTCTTTAAAAAGGTTCAGTAGTTTTTGTTAACTATATAACGCCACTCTGTATAGCGGGTGTGACAATTGTTTTGAGTATACATCTGACATTCAAAACTCTAAACTAGTTTGGATGACCTACATTTTCCTTATGATTTCTAGGATGTCAATGATGTCTCAAGCCCAATTACTCATTTTTTTCAATGGAGGAGAGGTTTTGCAATAACTGTACTAAAGCCAAAGCTTACTTTTATCGAATAAGTGATTTTATACAGCTATTATTTTTTATTAATGCAACCTACACGAAACCAAACCCGAGATATATTTAGTTTTTTTTTTGAGACGATCTCATATTGATACTCATTCACTTATGACCAAGGGGACGGCATCCTATTTTTTCACTATGGAGTTTGACAGGTTGGATTGTGCTTCCTTACGTGGAGCATAAATTTATGCTCCAGCCAAAATATTCACCAACACAGTCGTGAAATTTGAATGTTTACCTTTTTTACGAGGGATATCGGTGCAAAACGCTCACATCACATTAGATCTCATAAAAGTGTTGACCATGAAAAAGCTGCATTATTTGATAATTTTCAATTTGAGAGTGTCGATCTTTAGGTAAAGTTTCTACAGAGAGTGAAAATTCTTTGTGAAAAGTCACACAATACCTCTTTTTGCAAACTTTGTTCGCCAAAGTGCGTTTTTCCTTACTTTCTCCCGCTGCTGTATTGAGTGAATGTTGGTATTAGTGTGCTCTGGTAGCGCATGATAATGGCTAGTTTCCACTTCGTACGTACTGTGCAAAAAGATAGGACAAGTAATGGTCAAGTAATGATTCCGCTTCAAAATTACTTGAGCGGTTCGCAGATGGCAAGTAAGGATAAAAGTGTAACACTCATAACGCCTCCCGTGCGAATCAAATGGAACTGTCACTTTACCTTGCGGAAAAATTGTCCGCGCTATTATTCTGTAAGGAAAAGTAACGTTTCTCCCCATACTGGATCAGTTGTCAAAATTACTTGCGGAAAAAGAGGGAATTTTACTTGAGCGCTCTACTTGGCAACACGAAACTTAGCTTAAGCGGCAACAAAATCAGATCATCGTAGCATCCCCGTGCTTATGACCGAACCAATCCGTCTATTAGCATCAGGCTTCAACATAACCGTAAAATTTTCTTCAGTCCGCGAATCGAGTGGGATTGATGTTTCGAAAAATACGAAATTGAAAAAAACCGGATTGCGATTAAACAAAGCTTGTTTGGAAACTGCTTAGAACTAGATACGAACGAGCGAGCGAGAAAGTTCAAAGCCCCTGAAGCACGTTTCGCATTATAAGTCGTCGCATAAAGTGCGTGGCCCTGTGCCTGTGCGATCGTCACTCGGAAGTTTCTACGCAGTCCGGTGAAGCCTAAGTCCTATAGCCGGACGGCGTTTTCTTTTTTCGAGCGTAAAATAAGACACAAACAATCATGGCTAGGCTGTGTTGAATCCAGGAGATAAATATGCCACATAACCTTTCCCAACAATCTACCACTGTCAGCTTCCCGACAGTTGTTATTGTTTTCTGTTTACTATGGTTGAGAGTGCGTGCTTATTTGTGAATGTTTTGGTTTCTTATCACACTGCACGGTAAAAATTCTGCACGCTAGATGTAAGGGGAAAATCCCTTAACTATTCAATGTCGTAATCAACATGATCAGAAGTGCTTTTCCTTTGAGATCGCAATGCTGTCAGTGTTGATTTGAGGACCAAAACAAACCCACCAGAGAAATCAACAGAAAATCCCTTCGATTTGCACTACTGTAAAAAGCAATACGATCCAAAGTGAAAAGTTGTTGATTTGGTAATGACTGTTTTGGGCATGAAAGTAAATATAGATGACAGGCGGTAGAAAGTGCTTCGCTTCGATTCGCACCTCTCTAACAGATGTGAAGCAGTGTAGTGGTAACATAGTTGATCGTGACTCTAAAGGTCCTGGTATAGACTCTGGGTGCGGCTGTACACATTTTTTTTTTAAATTTTAGTTTTGAAATCAAAACATTGTCAACAACGAATTGATGTGAAATTACATTAAAATTGAAGAGGCATTGGATGTTCTTTGTCAAATGATATGTAACTGATAACAAACTGATTGAACAGTAGTGCGAATTCAAGTGCCAATCAGTTTATATCACAGTGCAGATTTTTTACCGTGTGGTATTTCGACACTGCAGCGAAAACAAAGTGCCGCAGTTGTTGTGTACCCTGTGTACCTTAGATTAGGCGGGTAAAAATTCTGGTGCAATTGCAGTCTAAACTAGATCTGGCCTTACGCCACTCGTTTTAGCACGCTGTGTATGGAATTATCACAAGATGCTAACGCATCAAAAGATGCTAACGTGCGAAGTGAGGTTGCTGCGCGAGATAAAACTGCTAGATTCTCTGAATACGCAGTTTTCTGAATAAATATAGGTAAGCAGATGAATTCATTATGATCGACGAAACGACACAATCCAACTTTTTGTTTTCTATCAATCCATCAGTTGATACAGATAGACCCTTTATCATTATCAATTGATAGAAGTTTTTCTGATAGTATTATAATCTTCGAAAGAGATACTATTTTTCTCTATCCCTGATAGAAGGAATTATATCATTGATATTATCACTGTTAGAAAAGAGCTGATACTATCAGTTGCCCAAAATGGTAGTATTAATGATCACTATGATTGATTCACTATAATTGATAGTATCCTCTTTATATCTGATCAGTTTGGTGCCTGTTAGGAAGCAATGCTATAACAGACAGAGATATTCTCGGAGGAATTCATTAAGCTCTTGCTCTTATCGTTGCTAGCGGCTAGCAACAGCATAAGTCGTTAAATACGAATTTGCATGATCGTACATGTGCTTTACTCCTAATTCTGAACTCATAGGAGTCGAGTTGACTACACTCTTTACGAAACGAAGAATCGCTTCTTATGTGTACCGGTATACTACCAAATTTGCAGCATGTGCTCCGGTTGCCAAGCTTGGACCCGAATTTAACCTTTCAAAAGGTGCCCTCTGTTGAATGTCATGCTTGGCAAAAAATAAGCTTGCCATAGAGCCTCAGTTAAGGTTCGTTCCACTAACGGTGACGAGATGATCTCCGCAACAACAGACACGGCGAGATTTTTTTTTCTTCCGTCGTGAATGGATAATTTCGGCAATCAAAGCAAATTATGCGCGATCATTCTGCCGGTCGGCGTTGGTGTGGACAACGACAATAAGATAAGCTGGAGCAATTGGCTAAAGAATTGGACGGAATTGGAGCTCAACGATCACCACGCACCACCAGGTCGTTGAAAGTGAAAACGGGATTTGCGTATTCAAAAGAGCTTTATGGGAGACCATGTTGCGTGCCGTGCATGTAGTAAGGGTTAGTTGCACTAGGGGAAACCCCATAAACCGAGATCTAACTGGATTTGTTGTTCATTAGCACATGGCTAACCAAGCAGCTCAGCTGTGGGCTTTTTTTTTAGGATTACACCATCAGCAAAAAACCCAAGCGGTGTGTTAGTAAAACGTCTGACTGCATATGCTATAAAAGGAAGGGATGGCGGGGCATAATGCGGTTCTTAGGAATAGGAACATAAGGTTTCTTTTGGAGTCATAAATCAACACAATAATTACTTTTTATCACTGGTTTCGACACTATGCCATACGATTTGACTGAGTCCCCTAGAAGGTTGTAATAAATCCAAATTTTAGTTCAAAACTACAAAAAATCTCTTTACGTACAGTAATTACTGGTGAGTTACTGGTGAGGGGGGGGGGGGGGTTTGCTTCGGCAAACCTGAGCGTCTGTTCTCCAGGAGGAGCGGCTCACAACAGCGTCTGATCCCCATGTTAGGGGCGGCTGATCTACGTCCGAGTGCCAGAAAAGGGCTCTAAGCTCAACTGTGCACTATGGTCCTCCGGAAAGTAGGGGGTTGGTGTCAGGCCCTACGAGCCAGCCGTAAAAAACCATTGTAGCGGAAAATCAGCAACAGAATAATACGAACCGAGACCAACGGCAACGACCCCAGCGAAAAAAAAGAACTTGCGATTGGAAACTCGGTACGTGGAACTGCCGATCTCTCAACTTCATTGGGAGCACCCGCATACTCGCCGATCTACTGAAGGACCGCGGGTTCGGCATCGTAGCGCTGCAGGAGGTGTGTTGGACAGGATCCATGGTGCGAACGTTTAGAGGTAATCATACCATCTACCAGAGATGCGGCAACACACGCGAGCTGGGAACAGCTTTCATCGTGATGGGTGATATGCAGAGGCGCGTGATCGGTTGGTGGCCGATCGACGAAAGAATGTGCAGGTTGAGGATCAAGGGCCGATTCTTCAATTTCAGTATAATAAACGTGCACAGCCCACACTCCGGAAGTACTGATGATGACAAGGACGCATTTTACGCGCAGCTCGAACGAGAGTACGATCGCTGCCCAAGCCACGACGTCAAGATCATCATAGGAGATTTGAACGCTCAGGTAGGCCAGGAGGAGGAATTCAGACCGACGATTGGTAAGTTCAGCGCCCACCAGCAAACGAACGAAAACGGCCTACGACTCATTGATTTCGCCGCCTCCAAAAATATGGCCATACGTAGCACCTTTTTCCAACACAGCCTCCCTTTTCGTTACACCTGGAGATCGCCACAGCAGACGGAATCTCAAATCGACCACGTTCTGATTGACGGACGGCACTTCTCCGACATTATCGACGTCAGGACCTATCGTGGCGCCAACATCGACTCCGACCACTATCTGGTGATGGTTAAACTGCGCCCAAAACTCTCCGTCATCAACAATGTACGGTACCGGCGTCCGCCACGGTACAATCTAGAGCGACTGAAGCAATCGGATGTCGCCGCAGCATACGCGCAGAATCTCGAAGCCGCGTTGCCAGACGAGGGCGAGCTCGATGAGGCCCCTCTAGAAGACTGCTGGAGTACAGTGAAAGCAGCCAACAATGACGCAGCAGAGAGCACCATCGGGTACGTGGAACGGAATCGACGGAACGAATGGTTCGACGAGGAGTGCAGAACGGTTTTGGAGGAGAAAAACGCAGCGAGGGCGGTAATGCTGCAGCAAGGGACTCTACAGAACGTGGAACGTTACAAACAGAAGCGGAAACAGACCCGCCTCTTTCGGGAGAAAAAGCGCCGCCTGGAAGAAGCGAGGTGTGAAGAAGTGGAACTGCTGTGCCGTTCCCAAGAAACACGGAAGTTCTATCAGAAGCTCAACGCATCCCGCAAGAGCTTCGTGCCGCGAGCCAAAATATGCTGGGATAAAGACGGAGGCCTCTTGACGGACGGACGTGAGGAGATCGAAAGGTGGAAGCAGCACTTCGATCAGCACCTGAACGGCGTGGAGAACGTAGGCACTGGAGCCCACGGCAACGGAAGAAACAACGACGCCAGTGCAGCGGAGGACGGGAACGAACCAACTCCCACGCTGAGAGAAGTTAAGGATGCCATCCACCAGCTCAAAAACAACAAAGCGGCTGGTAAGGACGGTATCGCAAAAGAACTCATCAAGATGGGCCCAGAAAAGTTGGCCACCTGTCTGCATCGTCTGATAGTCAGCATCTGGGAAACCTAACAGCTACCGGAGGAGTGGAAGGAAGGGATAATTTGTCCCATCCACAAGAAAGGCGACAAGTTAATGTGTGAGAACTTTCGAGCGATCATCATTTTGAATGCCGCCTACAAAGTGCTATCCCAGATCATCTTCCGTCGTCTTTCACCTAAAGTAAATGAGTTCGTGGGAAGTTACCAAGCTGGTTTCATCGACGGCCGGTCGACAACGGACCAGATCTTCACCGTACGGCAAATCCTCCAGAAATGTCGTGAATACCAGGTCCCAACACATCACCTGTACATCGACTTCAAAGCGGCATACGACAGTATCGACCGCACAGAGCTACACGCTATGTCCAAAGGGAAGTGAAAAAAAGTGCTAGAGCCATGTTTTTGGACTTCTAGATTCAGAAAATGTATGGTTTAAAATTATCCATCTTGGGTTTTTTCCCCATACATTTTTATATGGGACGAAATTGACCTAAAAATGACTTTTTTCGATATTTGTATGGGAAAATAGTGAAAAAAATAACAATATAAAAAAACCCAATATGAAATATTTTAAACCGCACAGATTCTGAAACTAGAGGTCCAAAGCTACGATCCTAGGGAATAACATTTGAGGTACATTCGATTTTCATAAAACTTCCCTTTGGACATAGCGTGAGCTATGGAAAATTATGGACGAGAACAGCTTTCCCGGGAAGCTGACTAGACTGATGGACTTTCCTGCCTACTATTCAACATCGCCCTGGAAGGTGTTATGCGACGAGCCGGGCTCAACAGCCGGGGTACGACCTTCACGAAATCCAGCCAATTTGTCTGTTTTGCGGATGACATGGATATTATTGCCAGAACATTTGGAACGGTGGCAGAACAGTACACCCGCCTGAAACGTGAAGCAGCAAAGGTCGGACTGGTGGTGAATGCGGCTAAGACAAAGTACATGCTGGTAGGTGGGCTTGGGGGAGACAGGGCAATCCTTGGCAGCAATGTTACGATAGACGGGGATACTTTCGAGGTGGTAGAAGAATTCGTCTACCTCGGTTCCTTGCTAACGGAGGAGAACGGTGTGTGGCGGAGAAGGATGAACCACGAGCTCGCTGCACTTTACGGCGAACCCAGCATCCAGAAAGTGGCCAAAGCCGGAAGGATATGGTGGGCAGGGCATGTTACAAGAATGCCGGACAACAACCCTGAAAAGTTGATTGATTGATTGATTTATCTTTATTTGAGAGACTTTCAGCCCTTGGCTGGTTCGTCTCTTCCCTGCAAAGTTGGTGTTTGCTAACCATCCGGTTGGTTCAAGAAGGCGTGGAGCGCAGAGAGCACGATTGGCGGACCAGATGGAGCGTGATCTGACGAGTGTTGGGCGTGACCGACGTTGGAGAGCTGCAGCTGCAAATCGACTATTATGGCGGCAAATTGTTGATTCAGTATTAGGGTGCTAGTACCAGTTATCGCACTACCTAAGAAAAACTATTTCTACAAAAATAAGAAGGAGACCGACGAATGTAAACAATAAGTCAAATGATTGATTAGTTTTCATACTTTACAGGAAAAATATAAAAACGGAACCAAAACTACTTTTAGTATGTATTACGGCGTGTGCCAATGATAGGAACCCTGTACCAGTTATGGACACATTTGTCAATTTGGGTTCCACTTCGCACTATTTACATGCATTCCTTATGGGATTTGCCATAACTGGTACACTATGGCGAAATAGGGTGCAAGGAGGCCGAAAAGATAAGGAAAATGTATTTCTACCATAATATGAGCAAATTGTGAAGTTTCAATGATTGCAATCATCTTTTGTGATCGTAATCTGTTGTTCACAAAATTTTTCTTGTTGATTTGTATCTTTAAAGGTTGAAAATAGTTGGTATTTGTAAGGTATTCCCGTATGCTCGGGAATCGCTGAATTCTTCCACATTTTTTAACAAAACTCCTCCGAAAATGAAATAAATAGGATTTCAGCAGGATTTTTTTCATATGGGGTCTTTGCAGGAGTACTATCCGGGATATCAAGCAGAGATTTTCTCGACATGCTTCCCGAGTTTCTCGCTGGATTTCTCCCGAAATTTATCCAAAGTTCCTCCAGAAAATGTCTCTTAACCTTTCAGGACGCGCGCCATCAAGCAGCTGAAACTGCACCGCGCTCGCGCTGTATACGACGAGCGAGGTTTTTTGGTAGTGTTGTACTTTTTACAACGGCGCGCGTCCTGAAGAGTTAATGTTTTTTTTTGGTGATAGCTTTCCAACAGTTTCTCTCGGGTTTTTTTGTGATGTTCTTGCCTTCCGAAGTGCCTCTCGAGATTTTTCCAACAGGTCTTGATGGAATTTCCTTCAAGATTTTACCTGGATTTATCCCGACATGTCTTGAAAAGTTTTAACAAAGTGCTTCGTAAGTTATCTCAGTGAGATATTAATGGAAATAAGTCTTGGAAAATCCCTGCAAGAACTTCGGCAGCAACTACTAAAGAAATTCCTAAAGGGGCCCCCAATTACGGGATGATTTCCTTTAGGGATTTCGGAAAGAACTCTAGGAATTATCCCGAAAACAACTACAAGGAAAACTTAAAAAAAAAACTCTGAAAGAAATCACGGGATGAACTCTATGAGACATATAATAAATAGCTCTTGTGGAAATCAAATACCCAAAGGTTGATCTAAAGACTTCCAGGAGAAAATGTTAGAAGAAAGTCCAGGATAGAACTATGAAAACCTCTGGAAGACATCACAGCACAAACACAGAAATGAATACACTGAGACAAGTCCTGGAAGAGATTCCGAGAGAAATCTCAAATAAAACTTGAAAAGAAATCCTTCGAGAAACTGTAGAAAATATGTCAGCTGAAATATCTGTAAAAAATCCAGGGATGAGCTCACTAGCATTTTTTGAAGAAATTACAGGAGATACTTCAAAAGAAATCACGGAAAAATCTCCAGCTAAAATTTGTGAAAATTCGCTGAAGAAATCTTTGGAGTAGCTCTATTAGAATTCCCAAGAAAAACTCCTGCTGAAACTCTGGGAGAAATCCCGACAAGATCCTGCGGTCTTCTCAAGAGGAACACCAGAAGGAATTGAGGAAAATCTTCAACAGGATTACTTTTGGGATTCCATCTAGGAGAAATTTCACCATATCATTTGAGTTAAATTCTGAGAGAAACCCTTGTAGACATCTTGGGATAAACTCTGGAAGAAATCTCACGACAATTACTTTGGGTAAAACGCGGGAAGAACTCCGGGAAAAATACAAGAGAGATACTGAAGGTAATAACGGGAAAACCTCTAGAAAAAAATCTGTAGGATCCCCGTGAGAAACTCTAGGAAAAATGTTAGAATTCAGGAATCCTGGAAGCTTCTCATGGTAAAATCCCAGATAGAATTGTTTGAATCTTCAAAATTCTGTCAAAGTGCAATGAGCTAACTGAATGTGCAAAACATGGTGATATCGTTTCCTAATACCTACTTAAAACAAATTAAACTAAAATTAGAGATTGATTCTCGCACTTCTCGTACTGTAAACTTGTACAACGTACAGTAAACCAACATTTAACATTCCATTCAATCCAACGATCTTCAAACCAGACATCCATCTCATCAAATGTGCAAAAATTTACCCCTTCTTCTCCAAACTTATTCATTCGAGATGGACCTCACGTCGTCGTCGTCGTTGTCGTCATCGCGACTAGACAAAAGAAGCCACATGATTGCTTTCAAGATTTCGTTTTCTCAAAAAACAGGGGTTCGCTTCAAATCGCGATGCGCGATTGCTCGGTGCTTGGCTTCGTCCTTCGCACTGAACCCTTTCGTTTAGACAGAGCAAACAAACGTAAAAAAAATCGCCAACATACCGTTCTTCTGCTGGTGGTTGCCGTATGTGTAGTTGCTGGTTCAGCCGAAGAAGAACGAACGATTTATCCTCGAGCGATGTAAATTAGGGGTCACTGTTTGGTCGAGTTTTCCTGGTTGGCGTTATAACTGTTTGACTGCTGTTTTGAAGCTCTCTGGCAGTTTGTTTAACACTAAATTGGATACTTTTTTTTATCACAAACACTTTCCGTATCAGCTCAGCTTCCCAGTTTTTGGATACCGCACCGCTATTTTGATCACAAAATTCCGGCGAGATGATTCTCGGAAGATTACATCACATTCACTATCTTCACTTCACACCCCGTTGTTGGAATTCCAAATTCCAAACCGATATCCATTCAAGCACAAATCAATTTGAATTCGCACGAAATTACACACGCGCTTCAGGGAACTTCGCGCGCGCGCCAAACGAAGGCAACGTCGACAACGACCGGATCGAATTGACCAACAAGCAACGCGCGGTTTGTTGCTCACTCAACGAGCGACCGTTTTCGAATGGATTCAACGATCGCAACGGGCAAACCAGCAGGCTCCTTCCGCCGCCGCCGTCGTCGTCGGCGTCCTCATTGATGTCGGCGCCCGGCGGCGCGGTGGCGTCGTTATTCGCTTCCGAATGAATGGGCGTCTCCGGTAAAAGGGAACTCACCATCGCGACGCATTGGTTATTTGATATTCGAGCAGTTTCATGCTTCGTTCTGCCGCCCGCCGTGTGGAGGCAATCGAGGCAAATCAGCAAAAGAGCTCTTTTGATTCCGTTCATCCAAACGACGACGACGGACGCGGCGCCACCGATTCCGACGCATTCATTTTGCGTTATCAATGCTGGAACCGGGTTAGACAGGTGTGTGCGAATGCATGCCGGCTTTGGCTTTATTCAGTCGCTTCAGCTCACGTGCTTTGTTATAGGGTATGTGTTCCATCATTAATCTCACGCTCCCATATTCATCCTATTCGAAAACAAGCGATTACGGCACCGATTGATTCCGTTCTTTTTGTTTTCATGGGTGCTCACTTCTAACAAAAAATACAAAAATAAGAAACAAAACAAACAGCGCTTCAATCCTCTGATTTTCGTAGGATGAAAATGGGAGCCACATACTTAAGAAGGGAACCAATACCCTACTATGTACTGGACTGGCGGAGTAAATTTACATATTTCAATCGAAAGACTAGATCTAGCAGCCGATGCTGGGTGGATAATAGTTACACTAGTTTACAAAATAAAACGAAAGTCGTGAACTTCTGTCAACGACCAAAATTTTTGAAGCACAATTTAGCACTGATTTCGAAACCGTGCTTCAAAAAATTTCAAGTAGAGCAGTTTTTGAGTTTTAATTCAATATCGTGTTATACAACTTTTAAAAATATGGAATTTATTAAAATTCAAGTATCTTGCGTTTTGTTCAACCAATTTCAAATCTTTTTCCATGAATTAAAAGCTGAATACAATACCATTCGATCATCTGAATGCAGGTTTTGCGTCAGATTGCGTCAGATTGATGAAATTTTAGCCAAATTTTCAAAAATATATGAAGAAATGTATTTTTTACAATAAGAAAAAAAAACAATCTAAAAATTCTCTCTCAACGTTTATTTGACATATCATATGTAGGCGAGTTACAGTAAAAAATTCAGCTCAATCGGAGCATTTATTACGGAGAATGAGATGTGTGAAGTGAGCGACGTTGCTTAAAAATAGAACAAAAATCGATTTCAAATCATCAACCTTGTATGGGAAGTCGAAAAAATTTCTGCTCTACTGGAATTTTTTTCCTTCGCGTTTTCGAACTCAGGGCATGATTCTACTCCAAAAATGATCATCAGCTTACCGAGTTCAAAAATGCTGTAAACTAGTGTTATTTATGTAACGAGTTGCAAAAAGTTGATTTTTTCAGCACGAGTCATACATTTATCCAACGAGCAATGTTCCCTGATATCGTCCAACGAAGCTTGCCGAGTTGAAAAAATATGAAGAGTGCTGAAAAAATCGAGCTTTGCAACGGACTCCATACACAATTTTTTGTAATTGCGTTGCGTTTTCCCCTAGGTTTTCCCCTACTTTTCACTCGCGATTTCAATGATAAAACGGTCTACTTTTCTTCACTAAAACAAAAGTGCCGAAAAGTACTACTTTTCGGCACTCTTAAGAGTGCTGAAAAGTAGCACATTTGGGCACCCTTGCCAGAACCCACTTTTCGACAACTTTCGCGGCTACCATAGACCTGGACACAGCTGCTGCTTCTACATCCTCAGAGCAGATCAAATCCGAATTAGGACTATTCAGATTCTGATAAGGATCTTTTAGGACTATAGCAGATCAGGCGCAGAAACAGCAGCTGAAACTTCTTTTGCTGTTGTCCATGCTGCGGTATGACGACGGGAGCTTGCAAATTTCTGACACCTACCCTAGCATAGCCTACCTGATCGAACAAAAGCACCACGCTGACGCGCATGAATGGTGGCACGTGGTCCCTCTTGATACAAGTTCGTGTAGCAAGGAAAGATTATACTGGGTATTTTTGCAATTACAAAAAACTTTGTATGCAACTCGTTGCAAAACTCGATTTTTTCAGCACTCGTCGTATGTACGTCTCGTGCTGAAAAAATCATCATTTTGCAACTTGTTGCATAAATAACTATTATGCTATGATTTTTTCATAATCCAGCTCATTTCAGTTGCATTATAAACTAGCTCGTAAAAGTTGGCCATTATGATACCAAAATGAGTTAAAGAAATTATGATACTGAATTGCATAAACGTTCTTTTTATAATATCATTGGTGATATTTTGATTATTTGATGCATTATTTTTTTTTATCTGTATTAACGAGATTTTTAGCCCAAGGCTAGTTCATCTCGGGACCCACGCTTTATTTCCCTTCCGAAGGAAGAACTTACATTTTGTGAGTTTGTCGGAAATGGGATTCGATCCCAGGTCCTCAGCGTGATAGTCAAGTGTTCTAACCATCACACCAGGTCTGCTCCACAAATTATTTAGCTAGACCAATCTGAGAGGGGGTATTTAGATTCGATTCTCGGTACTATGTCCCATGTAGAAATGTTCTTGACTTTCCTGAACAAAGAATTGCCAAAGATAGCTCTTAGTTACCCGTACAGAAGAAGAAAAAAAAATGAAGAAAACCAAACAATATCAAATAAATTCGAGTCCATTTTTCAAGCTGATATTTATAAGATGATCAATTAACCCGTTGCTACTCAAGGTGTCTCATAATTTGAATCTTCAATTTTGTTTTTATCATAGTCAAGTTCCAATAAAACAAATATGATTAGTTGTCTATGGTGTAGTTTAAAAACAATCTTCACTATAGGTCCTCCACATTTAATAATTTACTCCAGCATAATTTCAGCACAATTTTTATACTATCGTTTCAATCTGATCCTAATAGTTACTAGACAACTTTAAACGCGTGAAAGAGATACTAGGGTGACGATGGGTATTATCGGCAGGTTTGTTCCCTTCGTCATGTTTTTGTCGGCCAAACTTCCTGAAACTTGGTTTGAGGCCAACTCTAAGTTCAACTGCATTCAAAAAAAAAAAAAAAAAACATGACGAAGAATCTTGTACCGACTTTTTCGAACCCTCTAAGCAGAATACCCTCTTCGAATGAGTGTCATCAGTTTCGTACCTTTTAATTCCGCCCTAATTGCTTATCCTTTGACAGATACGCGTATTTCGACTACCATTTGTAATCTTACAAGTGGTAGTCGAAATACGCGTATCTCTCTAAGGATAAGCAATTAGGGCGGAATTAAAAGGTACGAAACTGATTACACTCATTCGATGACGAAGAAAACAAAATTGTCGAAAATAGACCATTTCCCCTACATAGGGTTTTATGTAATTCCCGCCTATCTCAGCACCTACCAATAATGATCGGATTAATTCTTGCGCCTTATCTAACACCTCATGGCCAATCTGGTATCAATTACTATTCCATAAAATAGCTTTAATTTCATATAAGAAAGATTGTAAAATAACTAAAATTTTCTTAAAATAATAAGACTGAATAATTGTCCCTCGAATTCTATTTCCGTCTAGTTCACGTCTACTTTGGGCACAATCTGAGTTCAACTCCCGGCATACCTTCTGCGTGATAATATGTTAATAGGATGTTTAAAAATTATGAATTATGATTTCACCGTATGTGTTTATCAGAAAAGTCGGTCAAATGCTATCGTTGTATACCAAATAAAATCATGTATTCAAAGTTCGATTGAGCAGAAAGCTTTAACTAGAGATAGATGAAGTTTTATGATAACTGCTAGGATATTTCAATTAATAGTGTTGCCACCATAATACCACATCACAGTGCAACGAAGAAATCTTCATCCGTGGTTGTGAAATACGATGTTTCATATGCAGAAAATCCACGCGCACATTTGCTTGCATCCTCCCTAGGCGAAGACAAATTATTTTTACAGTTCACCGACGGGAAAAAAAAATATTTATTCAGCTGGAGCGCTTTTGCTGCATTCTCCAGAAATGAAATCGAACTTTTAAGTGCCATATAGCTTTTGTGGGCAGACAAAGTAACAACTGAACGGTGATGAAGAACAATTCGGCTAGTTGTTGTTTCGGTACGGTTGACTTCGTCGTACGCAAAACTAGAAAAATTTTCAATTCGTTGGTAAAGTGAAATTTAAACTTGACATTTCACGTAATTATTCGATTTCAAGCACATCGGAAGGAATTCTGGGAAGAATCCCTGAAGGAATCCCGTAAGGGCGAATAAAAGAAAGAAAAGAGAAAATCCAGGAAGAATTCGGAAAAAATCCCCAAAAATTCCGATAGAAATCTATGAAGGAATCTAAAAAGGAATTACTTTCAATATCCTGGAGTAATCCCTGAACAAATCCCGGCAGAGATCACTGATGGAAGTATCCAGTTGGTCTATGTGTTAAGGCTATGGATCGCCAATCCGAAGACGGTGGATTCAATTCCCGTTTCGGTCGGGAAAATTTTCTCGACTTCCTGGCCATGACAGTGTATCATTGTCCTTGCCTCACAATATACAAACTCAGGCAATGGCCAGTAAATTAAGCTGCCTTCAATTAATAACTGTTGTAGAAGTACTCAAAGAACACTACAGCATGCGGCAGGAAAAAATGCGAAAGTGTTTTTCAACTTCAAACCTCGTTTTCGTCCATTTGACGTCCATTTGATTATAATCAATCTATGTTTCAACGTTCCATGATCTCTAATAGGTTAGTTTTCTGAAAAGTTAATTGAAAATTTTCCCATCTTGGTCACTAACCTTAACAGGGCGGCGCCTGGAGCTGAAGACAATCAGAACTGTCAAACCGCAGAAAAGCACACAGGTCGCTAAATTTCGTATCTGATAAAACAAAATTGTTAATTTTCTCTACAATATCATCAAATATATGTACTTATTTCATCTAGTATGTGAAACTACATGACTCTGGATCAGTGTGGTCTGGTTGTTCATCGAATTCAAGCTAATTTTGTTACTGTTATAGTCATTTTGTTTAATAGCCATTGGGCGCGCAGTTTAGAGTTTGCTAGAATATAGACATTGACTGATACACTGTCATGAAAAAATAGTCATATATATCCCATATTTGGCGTGTAACAGTGCCTTGAACTTTTCGCATTTTTTCCTGCCGCACCCTGTAAGTTGAAGAGAGGCAAGCCAAGTTCCAGTGGGAACGTAAAGCCTTCTATATGGCTATGTAAAGATCACTGAAACAACCCCAGAATACATCCCTAAAGGTATGCCAGGATAACTCCCACAAGAAATCCCCAATGGAATCCTTGGAAGAATTCCGGAAATAAAGGAATTATGGTAGACTTTCTGACAGAATATATGAAGGAGTCAGTCAGTTCCAGATGGAATCCCTGAAAAGATCCGGAATGAATACCTAAATAAATTTCTGAAGGGGTACCTAAACGAGTGCCGGAAGGAATTCCAGCAGAAATCAATGAAGGAATCTCAGAAGAAAACTCAGGATAAATCTCTAAGGAATTCATAAAAACATCTTGGAATGATTTTTGAATGAATCTCCAGGTGAATTTCCACAGAAACTCTGGATAAAATCAATAGAAAAGACATGGGAGGAATAAATTAAGTCATACTGGCAGGAATTTCTGAAGGAATCACGGAAGAAATCCCTGAAGCCAATGTTGTTATTTTCACCGATTGAATGCTCGTAACAGCTCATCATTGTATTATAATCGCGCGTGATTATGCTGTGTTCCAATCATCGATGATCAGGAGAAAAGATATGGAAGTAGACCTGTGCGCCGCCGCGCCACGCCGCCGCCGCCGACACTTTTTGTCCCACGCCGACGCCGATCGAGGTATCGGCGGCGCGCCATACGCCGCTGTTTGTCACGCCGCCGATTTTCATTTTTCGCGCCGGTGATCAGTGCACGAACAAAATTAAGTTTATATAAAGTTAAGATAAAAAAATCTCACGATCACTATCATAAGAGTTTGATTACAATTACTGATTTCCCAACTCTTAGAACACACATTCACATCTCTTCAGAAGTTTCTTCAGAGAATCTTCCAGAAGGATTCAGTGATGCCTTCTGGAGATCCACCTAGGATTCCTCCAGAAAAATCTTCAGGGATGCCTCCAGGATGTTTTTTTTTTCTGAAGATCTCTCAGGAAGATCTCGGCAGGAGTACTTTCAAACATTATTTCAGGAGAATTTAGGGATGCCTGCTAGAGTCACATCAGAGATTCATCCAGAAGATCCTTCAGGAATTCTCACGGGAGGTCCTTCAGAGATTAGTCTGAGAGTAACTTCAGGAATTCCTACAGGAGTGTTTCTAGGATCTAGTCCAGGAGTTTCCTCAGAGATTCCTCCAGGAGATCCATCAGAAATTCCTGGAATTTGTTCAAGAATCCCTCCTGAAAATCCTTCGGGGATTCCTCTTGGAATTACTTCGGGATGCCTCAAGAATAATTTGCAGAGATTCTTTCAGGAGTTCTTCAAGGATTGCTCCAGAATTTCCTTCGGTGATCTCTCCAGGAGTTCGCTCAGGTGTTTCCCTAATAGCTCCAGGAGGATTCAGGGATGCCTCCATGTGTTCATTAGGATGTCCTTCAGAAGTTCCCTAAGCTATTTCAACGGGAGTTCGTTCAGGTATTCTTCTACCTTTAAATATTCTTTCAGGAGGATTCATAAATGCCACCTGAAGATCCACCAAGAATCCCGCGAGAAGTTTTTTCAGGAATTCCCGCAGGAGGTCTCTAGAAATTAGATAAGGAGTTCCTGCAGGGATTCCTTCTGAAGTACCATTAGAAATTCCTACAGCAGTTCTTTCCAGGGATCGCTCCTGGGGTTCTTTCAAATTTTACTATTACTTTAGAGCTTTTAGTAGAACTTGTTACTTCAGACTCTAGTTTAATTTAAAAACACTTCACCAATACTTCACTTTTGCAAAAGAAAATAAAAAATGAATAACTCTTTTAAAGAAAACTAGAAAGGACGAGCAAATTCCTTTTAATTCTACTACTGTGCTTATCTTCGGACAGATAGGCCTATTTCGTCTGTGACTTACAGACTTCTTCAGTGTCAAGTGCTCTCAAATTGAAGATTGAGATTGAGATTTTTTCAGAAAGACTCACGGATGCTTTCAGGAGTTACATCAGAGATTTCTCCAGAAGCTCATTCAGGAATTCCTACAGGAGTTCCTTCAGGGAATCTTGTAAAGACTGGACTCGAAAAAAATGAGACACAAAGAATAATGTATAACTTTTGATTGCGTGCACAAAAATAGCTGATTTTTTTTTACCAGGAATAGTAAATTATGTGTAGCTAATACCATAAAAATTTCATCAAAATCGGTTAAGTGTTGGCGGAGATATCGTCGAAACAAGAGACTTACCATTTCAGAATCTTGGGCAAAATAAATACTTTAAAAAATATCACATTTTTTACCTAAAACTGTAGAGCCAAAAATACCGATTTTAATCAAAATTTTTCTGTACAAAAAGTACGTATGTAGATGTATTGTGACAAAATTTCATTCAATTTGGTTTGACCTTTAAAAAGCTATATGAAGCACTATGTCACAATAAGCAGATATGGTTTTTGGTATAGTGACATTCAAACTGCTCTAACTTTTAAAATGTTCAATCAAAATGGCTGAAATTTTCACTGAGAACAGATTAACACAACGATTTTACACTGTCGAAGCTTCAAAAAAAAAAAAATCGGGACAGTGACGCCAATACTACAGTCAAAATAATGCACACTAATTTTAAAATGTTAAAAAGTGCCCAAAATTTGAAAACCCCGTTTTTTTGTTTGAATTGTTAAAATAAAAGTACTGAACCGATTATAATGAAATTTTCACCACTTACTATGACTTGCTTGAAGAACTTACAGTCAAATTTTGCAGACGTTTTGATGAGCTAACAACCAAAGTTATACCCCAAACAATTTTTAAAATGGAAGCCCAAAATTTCCAAAATCACATTTTATTGTATCGACAATATTTACGCCAATACTGAACCGATTTTGATGAATTTTTTAGGGTATTAGCTACACATAGCATGCTATTCCTGGTTAAAAAATCAGCTGTTTTTGTGAACGCAATCAAAAGTTACACATTATTTTGAGTGTCTCATTTTTTCGAATCCAGTCTTTAGGAGTTCCTTCGGTAATTCCCTTAGGATTACAATCAGGCATATCTCCAGGATACTCTGAGTGATCTTTCATGGAGTTTCTACAAAAAATTTTCAAGGATTTCCTTCTAAAATTCTTTAGAGAATACCTCCTGCAAATCCTTAGTAAATTATGTGTAGCTAATACCATAAAAATTTCATCAAAATCGGTTAAGTGTTGGCGGAGATATCGTCGAAACAAGAGACTTACCATTTCAGAATCTTGGGCAAAATAAATACTTTAAAAAATATCACATTTTTTACCTAAAACTGTAGAGCCAAAAATACCGATTTTAATCAAAATTTTTCTGTACAAAAAGTACGTATGTAGATGTATTGTGACAAAATTTCATTCAATTTGGTTTGACCTTTAAAAAGCTATATGAAGCACTATGTCACAATAAGCAGATATGGTTTTTGGTATAGTGACATTCAAACTGCTCTAACTTTTAAAATGTTCAATCAAAATGGCTGAAATTTTCACTGAGAACAGATTAACACAACGATTTTACACTGTCGAAGCTTCAAAAAAAAAAATCGGGACAGTGACGCCAATACTACAGTCAAAATAATGCACACTAATTTTAAAATGTTAAAAAGTGCCCAAAATTTGAAAACCCCGTTTTTTTGTTTGAATTGTTAAAATAAAAGTACTGAACCGATTATAATGAAATTTTCACCACTTACTATGACTTGCTTGAAGAACTTACAGTCAAATTTTGCAGACGTTTTGATGAGCTAACAACCAAAGTTATACCCCAAACAATTTTTAAAATGGAAGCCCAAAATTTCCAAAATCACATTTTATTGTATCGACAATATTTACGCCAATACTGAACCGATTTTGATGAATTTTTTAGGGTATTAGCTACACATAGCATGCTATTCCTGGTTAAAAAATCAGCTGTTTTTGTGAACGCAATCATAAGTTACACATTATTTTGAGTGTCTCATTTTTTCGAATCCAGTCTTTAGGAGTTCCTTCGGTAATTCCCTTAGGATTACAATCAGGCATATCTCCAGGATACTCTGAGTGATCTTTCATGGAGTTTCTACAAAAAATTTTCAAGGATTTCCTTCTAAAATTCTTTAGAGAATACCTCCTGCAAATCCTTTCCCCTACCCAGAAAGATCCGCTGAAAATCCTTCGAGGAATCCGCCTGGAAATCCTGTGGATATTCCTACCGGAATTGCTTCGAGCCTTCTCCTGGAATCCCTGCAGGAATTTCTCCTGTAATTTCTTCGGGGATTCCTCCTAGACTGCCTTCGAGGATTCCTTCTAATCTTCCATCAAATCCCTTTGGTTAGAATTCTTTCGAAGAATCCACCAGGATTCCTCATTGAATTCCTCCAGGGATTTCTTCTGCACTTCATTTAGGGATTCCCCTTGGATTTCCTGGGATTCCTCCTAGATTTCATTCAGGAATGTCTTCTGGAATTCCTTTGGGCATTCTTTTTGGAATTTCTTCGGGTATTCCTCCGAGACATCCTTCATGGATTCCTCCTTAAATTCTTTCGGGGATTTCTCCTGATATTTTAACGTGGATTTCTCCTGAAATTCCTTCGGGGGTTCCTCCTGGAATTACTTTGATGATTAGAATTTCTTAGAATTTCTTCGGAGATTCTTCCTGGATTTGCTTCATTGATTCCTTATGGAATTCCTTCGGGAGTCCTTCTACAATTCCTTTGGGATTTCTTTCTGGAATTGCTTCAGTGATTTCTCTTAGAATTCCTTCGGGGTTTCCTCCTGGAATTCCTTGGGAGTTTTTTTCTGAACTTCCTATGGGAATTCCTCTTGGTAATCCTTCGAGCATCCCGCTTGGAAATCCTTCGGAGATTCCTTCCAGTTTTCCTGTATGAGTTCCCTCCCGGGATTACTGCAGGGATTTCTCCTTTCATTTCTTCGGGGATTCCTCCAGGAATTCTCCCAGAAATCCCGTCGCATATTTCTGCTGAACCTCCTTCAGGGATTTCTCCTGGACTTCCTTCGGGGATTCTTCCAGGAGTTAATTCGGAGATTTCTCCTGGACTTCTTTCGGGGTTTCCTCTTTTTCTTCCTGCGGGAACTCCTCCTAGAATTATTTCAGGGTTTTCTCATGGAATTTCTACGAGGATCCCTCCTGAATATTTTTCGATGCTTCCTCCTAGAAATACTTTGAGGATTTCTTCTCGAATTCCTTAAAAAATAAAAATCTGGAATTTCTGGGATTCCTCCTGGACTTCCTTCATCAAATCCTCCTGGGATTTTTTCGGGGATTCCTCTTGATATTCCGTCGTGGATTCCTCCTGGAATTCCTTCGGGGATTCGTGATTCCTCCTAGATTTCCTTCGGAGATTCTGCCCTTCATTCTTTCAAAAAATCCTCATGGAATCAGTCCTCATGGAATCAGTCCTCCTGGAGTTCCTTCAGGATTCCCTTCTTGAATTTCTTCGGTGATTTCCAGAATTCCTTTGTCAATTTCTCCTGGTATTATAAGATTCTTTCTAGAGTTCCTTCGAGGATTCCTTTTTAAATTTCTTTGGAGATTCCTCTTCCACTTCCTATGGGGATTCGTGTTATTATTCCTTCGGGATTTTCTTTTTGAGGAATCCGCTTGTAATTCCTTGGGAGATTCCTCCCGGAATTCCTTCTGAGGTGACTTGTGGGATTCCTGCAGGGATTTCTCCTGTAATTTCTTCGCGGATTCCTCTTAAAATTGGTTCAGGGATTTCTCCTGATCGGGGATTACTCCTGGAATTCCATTGGTGATTTCTCTTTTCTGGAATTCCTTCGGTGATTCGTCATAGAATTCTTTCGAGAATTTCTCATGCAATTCTGTTGGGGATTTCTCTTGGAATTCCTTCGAGGATTCCTCCTGGAGTAATTTCTGGGATTCCTCTTAGAATTTCTTCGGGGGTTTCTTTTGAGCGGTTCTTCCTTCGAGGATTCTTCCTTCGCAGATTTCTCCTGATATTTTGTAGGGGATTCCTTCTGGATTTCCTTCGGGATTCCATCTTGAAATTCCTAAAAGGTGATTTCTATTCGAATTTCTTCGAAGATTCCTTCTAGAATTCCTTCGGAGGTCCCTCACGAAATCCCTCCGGGGATTCCGCTTAGAATTCCTCCGGGGATTCGTCTAACAATTCCTCCGGGGGTTCGTCTTAGAATTCCTCCGGGGATTCTTCCTACAATTCCTTCGGAATTTCCTGCTGGAATACCTTATGGGATTCCTCCTGAAATTCCTTTAAGGATTCCTCATGGAATTCCTTCGGAAATTCCTCCTAGTATTCTCTCAGGAATTTCTGCTGAAATTCATTCAGAGATTCCTTCTCAATATTTTTCGTTGATTCCTACTTGAAATCATTTGGAGATTCCTTCTCGAAATTCTTTAGAAATTTCCTCTAGAATTGCGTCGGGGATTCCTCCTGGAATTCTTTTGAAAATTCCTGCTGTGTAGTTCCCTTGGGATTCCTGCTTGAATTCATTTGGGGAATCCTCCCGGAATTTCTTTCAAAATTTCGTCCTGGATTTCCTTCGGAAATTTCTCGAAAACTTCAATCAAGGATTTCTTCAGAATTGTCTGCAGAGATCTTTAAAAGAGAATGTTGAACCGCCAGAGATTCCTGCAGAAGTTTCTGCAGAGTTTCATACAGCAGTTCTTGCAGAGAATAGTCCAGAATTTTCTTCATGGATTTCTTCATGAGTTTCTCTCAGCCTCCTAAGATTCCTTCTGAGATTCCTCCCTGAAATCATTCGAGAATTGCCTAGTGTAAATAGTGTGACTTCATTATCCAATTTGATAGCTTCTGAAGATTCTGAGAAAACGAAAGAATAAACTGTAGCAAAATCAATATTTCATTGCCCTTCATTTGCAATAATGTTTACCCTAAACTCGAAACAGTCGCAAGTATTTCGGCTTCCCAAACTAATAAAGTATTAAGGCAGTTAAAAATTTGAAAAATGTAAACAACGTAAAAATAAAAATGTACAAATTATTTCGGCTCATTTATGTCCTTCCCAAAAAACATTTTTGCTGTACAAGAGTGGAACAAAAATAACTCTTGATCAAACTTTAGTTTAAGAAACTGTTATTCAGCTAGTTCTGTTTCTTGGGATGTGGCGTCCTATTGGCGTCCTATTGCGATTTTTTTACTTATTCGTTTATCCAAGCCTTCCAATAAACGAATAAGTAAAAAAATCGCAATAGGTCTAATCACACAGTGACGAACCCGAACAGAAATAAAAAGGTACACTGAAGTTTTTTTTTACGACGGTAATGGTCCCGCGTAAAAACAAAACCGCGTAAAAAAACCGCGTTATTTCAAGACCCGTCGTAAAAAAAACCGCGTTTTTCAAGACCCGTCGTAAACGTCGTAAAAAAAGTCAAGTCACGTTAGATGTGGTGCTGACTATTTTACGCGTGTTTTTGAAAAAACGCGGATTTTTTTACGACGGTTTTTGAAATAACGCGGTTTTTTTTTTACGACGGGTCTTGAAATAACGCGGTTTTTTTTAGGATGGACCGCGTAAAAAAACCGCGTAAAAAAAAACTTCAGTGTATTCATTTCAACGTAATAAACACGTAATAACGTGATGACATAATCAATGGTCATGAAAAAGCTCAGACTACAAATTCAAGAGCGTAATGGCAACTTTTTCGCTTTGCCAATATTTAAATCATGGTCAAATTTTGGTCACGCCGATTCACGCCGCCGCCGCCGCCGCCGAAAGCTGCCAACGGCGTCACGCCGATGACGCCGCCGCCGCCGGTCAAAAATGGCCCTCACGCCGCCGCCGAGCAAAATATAGTCGGCGCACAGGTCTATATGGAAGGACAGATATAATGAAAAGCGCAAACGATTGTGTTCACATCTGCTTGCGTCGCAACGCGATTGTTTATTCGGCTCAGCAATACCGAATGGAACAATAGATAGTGCAGTAAACATAGATACGCGGACATCACTGAGTCAAATATTTCAAGCGTGTGAATTTTTCAAGAGTGTGACTGTTGAGTATGATGTCATTCACTCCAATAGAGTTAAAAAACTATAGAGGACGAATGTCGCTGCTGTTCCCTTTGTTCTCTTTCGCAAACATCCCGGGTATCTACCTGTCAAACTGCATACTTTTTCGCTTTGACATTTATATCCCTGCCTATCCCCGCCAGCAAAAGATGTTCCGGCAGCGACGCCAGCGACATTCTTCCTCTATAGTTTATTACCTCTATTTTCACTCCATTGTTGTAGTAGAAATCGTGACGTCATGCTCGGTTGGATACAGATTGTGACAGTTCATTTGGATACAACGGATTCATCTATGCGGATCTATGTTTACTCTACTATCTATAATAGAAACGATGCGGCCCGAGCGCTTGCGGTGCACTGTGCACACAGAAAAAGCATCCGAATATACCGACACAAACGTGCACACATACCAAGTCAACTATGTCTCGTGATGAGCTCATCAAGCGATGAAAAGAACGGCTTGACTACAAGGCATCTGCTCAACGGCAAAAGATAATCACCGACACCGCTGATCGGTTTCGAACCTAATCGTATGCTACCCGAGCAGAGGAAAAAAGCTCAATAATAGCATATTTTGATATGGAGAACGAAAAGTGAAGTGATATTTATTTGTTTGAGATAAGAGGTATTCATTCGGGCGATTGCACCGATGAAGTTGTAATATTTCGCTCCCTGTTGACAACGACTCAAGGCTAATCGCCAATTTTTTCTCGAAATAGTAAGGTTGCCTGAAGCAAACCCGTAAGAGATCTCTATTGGTATCAGGGAGAAAATCCAGGATGTGATCCTTGGAATAATCCACGAAAGAATCCTGGAAGAAATTCCGAGAGAAATTCCTAAATGAATCCCAGGAAGAATCAATAAAGGAATTCTGGGAGGAATCTCCGATGAAATAAAAGTATTCTGTAAAGGAATTCTAGTATAAACCAATGGAAGAATTTCGGGAGGAACCAATGGAGGTATCCTCCAGAAAATCCTAAAAGAATTCCTGAAATCATTTCTGATGGAATGCTTGACAGAATCCTGAAGAACTCCTGAATGAATCCCAGGAAAGATTCCCAAAAGGAAATTAAAGATAATTTGCATCAGGATAATCCTGAGAAAACTGCAAAAAAAAAAAATAATCATAAAATAGTTTTGGTACACACCAATAAATAAATTCCGGGAGGGATCTCTGATGGAATCCAGGATGAAATCCCTGATGGTTTTCCATCATGTGGAGAAAACCTTGACGGTAACCTGGGAGCGGAGAAGGCATTGCGCACTGAAAATGAACACAGTGCAGCTCATTTTCATATTAAAACCGCTCATCCTTGTTGATGCACTGAGGAGCATGTCATCCATGCATGGGAGAAATTACGAGAACTCGGATGAAATCTCCAAAGAAATCCCGTGAAAAATCAATGAATGAATCCCGTGAAAAACCCATGAAGGAATCTCGGGAGAAATCCCTAAAAACAAATCAGGAAGGACTCAGAAAAAAATCAATAAGAATCTCGAGAAAAAATATCTGAAAGAATACCAGGAGGATGCACGAGAATAAGTCTTAATCGAATCTCAGTAGAAAGTAATCAAGGATATCTGAGAGAAAAAAAGAATCCTTGAATCCCTAAGGGAAACATGGAAAAACTGATGAAGAAATTCAGGGAGACATCAATAAAGACATTCCGGCAAAAACTGCACAAACATCCTGGAGGAATTCCTGATGGATCCTCTGGAATAATTTGTGTAAAAACCAGAAGTAATCCCGGGAGAAATCTTAGGAAGAATTTCTGAATGAATGCTCAGAAGAAAACATGAAGAATGCTTACAGAATTCCCTCAAGGAATCCCGGAAGGAATCAACAAAGGAATGCCGAGAATAAATAATAAAGGAATACATATAACGGGGCAGGTGAGGTGATAGGTACTGCTCAAAGACGACCTAGAAACGGGTGGTTCGACGAGTAGTGCCAGAGGGTAACGGACGAGAAGAATGTTGCCAGAAGCCGGATGTTGGTGTCGGGGACCCGGCAGAGCAGGGAGCGATATAGGGAAGCAAGAATAGCCGAAAAACGAATCCACCGCAAAACGAAAAAAGAACACGAGGAAAATGTGATTGCTCAGGCGTAAGAGAGTATGGAACAGAATGATATGCGGAGATTTTACGAAACTGTCAATGGCGTGCGGAGAAAACCAGCGCCTTTTCCCGTCATGTGCAACGATCGTAATGGAAACTTGCTAACATACAAGACAATGGTGGCTGCCAGGTGGAGAGAGCACTTCGAGGTATTGTTGAACGGTGGGAGTGGAAGAGCGACGGACAGAATTTGAATCGACGACGATGGACAAGCTGTGGAACCTCCAACGCTAGACGAGGTCAAGACAGCCATCAGGGGACTGAAGAACAACAAGGCTGCTGGGACGGACAAACTCCCGGCCGAGCTTCTCAAGCACGGTAGTGAGCAGCTGTATCAACTCTTACACCGTATAATATTGAAGATATGGGAGGAGGAAGAACTGCCTGCTAGTTGGTTGGATGGTCTCATTTGCCCTCTTTTCAAGAAAGGGCATCGACTGGAGTGCGCGAATTACAGAGGAATAACACTCCTCAATTCAGCGTACAAAATTTTAGGCCGATTGAGGAGTCCCTCGTCGGCGAATATCAGGCAGGATTTCGTGAGGGCCGATCAACGATGGACCAGATGTTTATCCTGCGGCAGGTTCTCGATAAATTTCGGGAGTACAACTTGCAGACCCATCATCTGTTTATTGATTTCAAGATTGATTTCAAGGCGGCGTACGATTTAGTGAAGAGAAACGAGTTATGGCAGATTATGATCGAACATGGTTTTCCGGCGAAGCAGATCAGACTGATTCGTGCGACGCTTGACGGATCGAAATCAAGTGTACGGGATACGGATGAAATTTCGTCATTGTTCGTAACCTTTGACGGACTGAAGCAGGGCGATGCTCTTTCGAACTTACTGTTCAACATAGCATTGGAAGGAGCGATAAGGAGAGCTGGTGTGCACAGGAGCGGAACCATTGTCACGAAGTCGCATATGCTCCTGGGCTTCGCGGACGATATCGACATCATCGGAATCGACCGTCGGGCCGTGGAAGAGGCGTTCGTACCTTTTAAGAGGGAGACTGCGAGGATTGGACTTACGATCAACACCACAAAGACTAAGTACATGATTGCTGGTGTTCAACGTCGGTCCGGCCGTGGTAGTGGTGCTACGTGGGGAAAAGTTTGAAGTTGTGGATGAATTTGTTTATCTTGGTACTCTATTGACGTACGTGCGATAATGATGTTACCCGCGAGGTGAAAAAACGGATTGCGGCTGCAAATCGGGCCTTTTTCGGTCTGCGAAACCAGCTGAGGTCCCGCAGGCTGCAAACGAAGACAAAACTCGCCTTGTACAAGTCTCTGATTCTCCCGGTCGCTTCATACGGTCATGAAACGTGGACGTTAAAAGAAGTTGATCGGAGAGCCTTTGGAGTCTTCGAGCGTGAAGTGCTGTGAACAATACTCGGCGGTAAACTGGAGGACGGCATCTGGCGGCGTCGCATGAACTACGAATTGTACCAGGTATATAAAGAGATGGATATAGTGAAGCGAATACAACACGGCAGGCTGCGGTGGGCTGGACACGTAGCTCGTATGCCGGAGGAACGACAAGCTAAAATTATATTCAGCAGAGAACCAGGAAGGGGTCGTCGGCTTCGTGGAAGGCCGCGCACACGTTGGCTTTTTGCAGTTGAGGAGGACCTAAGGACTCTAAACGTTCAGGGCGACTGGAAGCGATTGGCCCAGGACCGAGGCGTAGACTCACCGCTACGAGTTGTAGCCCATCAAGTATCAATTAAGTATATATAACGGGGAGAATCTCTAATGGAAATCAAGAAGCTATGAAGAGATATGAAAGTATCCCGGGAGAAATCAGTGAAAAAATCCTTGGAGGAATTCGTGGAGAAACTATTAAGAATACGTGAATAATGCTTGAAGAATTCCCTGATGAAATTCCGGGAGAAGCAAGAACTCCTGGAGGAATCATTAACAAAATCTTGGAGAAATGTCAGGAGAAATCCCCAATAAAACCCGGATGAAATCCCTTCGGGAATCTTTGAAGGAATCCCGCGAGGATCTCTGATTTCCCGGAGGAATCCTTTGTGGAAGCTCCAGAGACATTTTTTGACAAATTTGGGTAGAAATCTTTATGCAGGCAACCTGTGAGAACTCCCTGGAGGAATTGTGGAGGAATCACTGAAAGTATCTCGGAAGAAATCCCTCTAGAAATACCGGGAGCAACCCCTGGAAGGAATTCTTAATGGAATCCTTAGAAAAATACTTGAAAGAATCCCAGGAAGAATGCTTAGTAGAATTCCGGAAGGAATTCCAAGAGAATTCCTGGGACGAAGCATCACAAGGGATTTCAAGTCATTTCCAAAGATTTTGGGGAGTTTCGCATGCATTTATGGGAGTTTCTGAGAGTTTTAGGAGGTTTAAAGGAACTGACAAGGGGCTTTTAGATGTATTTCATGGTGTTTCTGGGGGTTTCATAGGGGTCCCCGTGGTATTCATGGGGTTAAATGGTTTTCAACGGAATTTAAGGAGTTCCATGGGGCAAGCCATGGAGATTCCGACAAATTTATGGGTTTCGCAGGAGTTTTTGGAACGAACCTCCAGGGGACCTCATGATTTTCTGAGGGGGTTGTCAAAAGAGTCACAGGGACTTACAAGGCGAATTTTAGAGTGTTTCGGTTGGGATTCAGGTGGTTTGGGCTTGTTTCCGAGGGTATCAATAGCTTTCAATTGAGTTTCAGGCATGCTTCAAGGCATTTCATGGGTGATCCAGAGGGTTTCAACGGGCTTTCAATGGAGTGGCAGGGATGTTTTAGAGGAGCTTCAGGGCGTTTCAAAGGGTTTCAGGTAGTCTCAAGTAGAAGGTGTCGAAGGCAATTCTAAGGGGTTAGCAAGGTTTCAGAGGGTTTTCAAGTGACTATCAGAGGAGATTATAGAGGAGTTTAGATTATGCACGAGTACAAATTCCCTTATAAACTGTAGTTCGAGTATCAGTGACACCCCGAGGATATTGATATTATAACTCACAAATTTGAGACAATCTGCCATGGGGCATGGGAGGAATTAACGCGCCCGTCATCCCGAATGTCTATCGGTGATAAAAACGACGGTGATGAGATCGAGGCGGTTGAGGAATTCGTGTACTTAGGCTTACTGGTGGGCACCAACAGCGACACCAGCAGAGAAATTCAGAGGCGCATTGTGGCAGGAAATCGTGCTTACTTTGGACTCCGCACAACTCTACGATGGAACGAAGCTCGCCGAAACACAAAACTAACAATCTACAAAACCCTGATTAGACCGTTAGTCATCATGGGCATGTTTTGATTATACCTGCTGAGGACCTATGCACCCTCGGAGTTTTCGAACGGAAGCTTTGTCGTACCATCTACGGCTTAGAGCCGACCTACTGATACGGCTTAGTGCAGATGGCAGACGGGGCTTGGAGAAGGCGAATGAACCACGAGCTGCATCACCTGCTGAGAGAACCAACCGTCGTCAACACCGCGAAAATCGTGAGGCTACAGTGGGCGGAGTACGTCATCAGGATGTCGGATGGCAACTCGATAAAAATGTTTCTCGAGAACAATCCGACCGGTGCAAGAAGACGTGGTGCCCAGCGAGCTAAGTGGGGCGATCAAGTGGAGGACAGTTTGTGGACTCTTAGCAGAGTGCGTTACTCGAGATGCACAGCTATGGGCCGAGTCAAATGAAGACGACTCCTACGTACAGCAGAGGACACTCAGGCCTTACTTTGACCGATACATCGCAATGCATTGTAGCAGTTAGTTGTGCTTTGTTCTAACTTTACCGTTAGCGGCCGTTCAATATAATACTAATCTTGATATTTTTACTTCGCCACCACTGACTAATGCAATATGGTGTTCGGAGGCGCTAGTGTTTTCAACGAATTTTTATTTGGATTCCTGCACAGATTTCGAGAGAAAATTTGTTCTATCTTGAATGTCTGATCTCTCTGATTTTGTATTATATTTGTACGGTGTTTTTTGTCCGGGATGTGCAACAACGCATGCCAATGACAGGACAAACACCGAGTGCGGTGGGTGCAACCCCGGCAATGACGCACATGGAACTGCAAGGACATCAACTGGAAAATTGCGTTACAATGTAGAGCTAATTGTATGATGTGTTTGCACGCTTTACCACCCCAGTAGTAAACAAGCCTCGGAAGTAAAGAGGATGAGATCACGTGACGCAAATCGCTGCACGCTTGCTGCCTTTCTTCGGCACAAACAAATCGCACCAAATTAGTCATCCCGGTTTGTGGATGCTGCCGCCTATATTCGAAGATTATATTCGCATTAAACTAATTGTTCCTTCTTATGGTTGGAACTTCACACAGTCTTCATACTATGTTCAATCTCTTCACGAGCGCCATTATTTACACTTGTTGCTTCATCGTCCGAGTCGAGGATGCTGAACTGATTACTGATAAGTGAGGAATGACAATGCCCTGCCTTTCTCCGCTGTCAGGTCAGGGATTCTCCATCAGCATGGTTTATTCCAATATAATATGCTATGGAAGGCGGTAATGATGTCGCACTGCAGCTACAATCTACACTATAGCTTTGTACGAATGTCGCCGCAGTTTGTGAGATGAAACGAGCTAATGAGGTGGTTGAACCGTGTAATCATTGGATGCCCTGGATTTGGAGCAAAACATCATTCAATTCGGGTTAACGGTGCATATAGTTGATAATCTGAGCAGATGGTGGAAGCATCAAACTATAGTAAGTAACTGGTCGTTATCGGTGAACCTTGATGAGTGGGAATTTTTAAAGTTTTTATGTAGGTATAGTTTTCTAGAAAATGATAAGCTCAATTCGTTTTGGTTGTTCATTCATTATTATTTCAAAAGCTGAACACTGGAGTAATAATCGTCAAATAAAAAGTATTAAAACATTTTATTGGTTTATTACATAACATATTTTACATATCCCTTTCGGGACGGAGCACAAAAAAGGCAAATTTCCATGAAAATGGCTCATCTTTGGTTCTCCAGAAATCTTAGATTTTCCAACAAAACAACAATTATTTTTCCTCATTTGAAAGAACTACTTTTTATCTTTCGATTTCTAGCTTCGACTACCTTGTTACCGAACGGTAACTTTGCGCTTATGGTGCCCCCCCCCCCCCTCAAAATGTTTAATTCTGACAAAAATTTACCGAGAGGGGGGGGGGGTGACATAAGAAAAAATTGAAATTTGGGTGAGCCTAAATAAATATAATAAATGTTTGCGAAAACACTTACGAACATTTTACACTCAAACCTCCATTTAGGTCGAATCCATTTAGGTAATATCTATTTAGGTCCCTCCATTTAAGTGACGTTACCTAAATGGAATCTGATTGTGTACAGAGCAGTTGGAGTGGTTTAGATTAGGGCCCATATAGCCGAGGAGGTAAATGCACGGGTATTCAGCATGACCATGCTGAGGGTGACGGGTTCGATTCCCGGTCGGTCCAGGATCTTTTCGTAAAGAAAATTCCCTTGACTTCCTTAGGCATAGAGTATCTTCGTGCCTGCCACACGATATACACATGCAAAATGGTCATTGGCAGAGGAAGCTCTTAGTTAAAAACTGTGGAAGTGCTCATAGAACACTAAGCTGAGAAGCAGGCTTTGTACCAGTGAGGACGTTACGCCAAGAAGAGAGAAGTGGTTTAGATTAGGTATAAGGTTGGTTTAAGGAAATTAAGTGGAGCTAAGGGGAGTTCAGGGCGTGCTCAGGGGGGAGCAATGAGGGGGGATGAGATTAGTTTGGGACTGTATACGGTTTCCTAAGGTCTTTCTTGAGCATAAGTCATCGAATCTACATGCATAACTTGTGTGCTTACATGATTGAATAAAAGTTATGCTTACACAGCCTCATGCAATTTTGTGCTGACAAGTGGTAAGTGTAGTGTATGTGATGAGCTTAATTAGTAAATTATTTGAAAATACTTGAAGTGTTTAATTTGGTTTTTAGTATAGAGGCTTGCATCAAAAACATAACCTCATCGAATTCTCATACGATTTGTAAACATTGCCCTCAAATTTTTTTTGAGGGCAAGGACGGCTTTATGGACCGACGCCGAAAGAAAGAAAGAGAAGGAGACAGTGATGACGTCAGCGTGCAAGCGCTCATACATTTTAAACGTTGCATCAAATACTTTGAGAGTGCATCAGAACTGTCACATTTGTTTTTGAGCTTTTCGAACATGAAGCTTTCCACTTTCGAACATGGAAGCAGCGGCAGGACAGTCGTGTGAATGTATGCGTGCGATGCATGCTCGCTAGACTGATGGTCGATGGCACTAGAGAATGATGGGGAAGAAAGAATATGTGAGAGTGAATGAGAAAGAGAATGCGAATCGGGCTAGGCGGTGGCTCAGCCTTCAGGTTGAGCGTGGACGTGGACTACGGCATTCTGTTGGCTAAACTTGAAACGGACGGATGCGTGTTGTGCGTCGTCTGGTGGAGTTTTGGCTCGTGACTTTTCGCGGTTACGACAGTAAGTTCAATGTTTGTTTAAGAATCTCTAAGCGCTCCCTTGAGCATCATCGGATCTACAATCGTAAACAGTCTGAAACGCTTAAAGCGCCGCTGAAACGTCTGAAACGTTTTAAAGCGCCGCTGAAATCTCCCTGAAGCTTACTTAGCAGCTGTGTCCAAAATGTATTTTCTTTTCAGAAACTGTAGGCCCCCTTAACCCCCCTCATAATCTTCTGTAAAACCCCTGAGACCCTCAGAAACCCCCGAAAATGCCTGCGAAACGCCTCTGAGCCTCTGAAACCCGTCAAAAATCTTCTGAAGCTTCCTAAAACGCCCTGAAATCCCCCAAAAGCCCCCAAAACTCGTACGTTTCGCCTGAGTGACGCCTCTGAAACTCGCCAAAAACCATCTGAAGCTCTCTGAAATGCCTTCAAAATCTCCCTATGTACATAACGCCCTCGGACCCCATGTAACGGACTTGAGACCCTCAGAAGCCCCCGAAAACGCCTACGTAACGCCTGAGTAACGCCACTGAAACTCGTCAGAAATCATCTGAAGCTATCAGGAATGCCTTTGGAATCCCCCCAAAACCCCCTCGGACCCCATGTAACGCACCTGAGACCCTCAGAAATCCCCGAAAACACCTTCGTAACGCCTCTGAAACTCGACAAAAATCCTCTGAGGTTTTCAGAAATGCACTCGTAATCCCCTTAAAACCCAATCGGATCCCATGTAACGCAACTGAGACCCTTCGAAACTCCTCGAAAATACCCCTGGAGAACCCCCCTTGAAATACCAATGAAATCACTCTGAAACCCAGCATGGCCCCCTTTGCCCTTCTTATTGCTTTGCTATCTTCAAATCACTTTTAGGAAAAATTTCTATTTAGGCAGTCCTAACTCGTTACCTAAATCATAAGTCATACGTCCCCAACCCCCATTTCGACGAAAATTTCAAAATTCAAATGGCTGGTACTCAGTCATTTTTCAACGGATTTTAAAATTTTTTGCACCAATCGATCACAAATTCCTTCTAGTTTTAGGAACCGAAGTCCACTTTACGGAAGCGGTCATGGTTCCGGAATTATTCCGGGGAGTCGTGGGGTAACCTCCTTATCGCTCATGGTGGCCACATTGTAACGTTAGCTAAAACCTCACATGCAGCATACCAATCTTCATGATTTTGCAAAACAGGAACTCTAGAAGGTATTTCGAGACTTTCTGGAGATAATGGCCACTATCGGAGATACTCCGGGAACCTGGTACCCCCGGGGAAGTGGCCAGTTCGTGATTTTTTTTCTGAACCCTATCTTGCGACATATCATTCTTCATTATTTTGCGGAACAAGAACTTTAGAATGCGTTTCGAGACTTTTGGACATATTGGCCACTATCGGAGATATTCCGGGAACCTGGTGCCCCCGGGATAGTGGCCAGTTCATGATTTTTTTCTGAAACCTATCTTGCGACACATCGCTCTTCATGATTTTGCAAAAGAAGAACTCTTGAAGATATTTTGAGACTTTCTGGAAATATTGGCCACTATCAGACGGACTCCGGGGGTGCCCCCGGGGAAATGGTCAGTTCGTGTTGTTTTCTGAACTCTGTCTCGCGACATATCATTCTTCATGATTTTGCAAAACAAGAACTCTAGAATGCATTTCGAGACTTTCTGGAGATAATGGCCGCTATCGGAGATACTCCGGGAACCTGGTACCCCCGGGGAAGAGGCCAGTTCGTGATTTTTTTTCTGAACCCTATCTTGCGACATATCATTCTTCATTATTTTGCGGAACAAGAACTTTAGAATGCGTTTCGAGACTTTTGGACATATTGGCCACTATCGGAGATATTCCGGGAACCTGGTGCCCCCGGGATAGTGGCCAGTTCATGATTTTTTTTACTAGATCCTGTCTTGCGACACATCATTCTTCATGATTTTGCAAAACATGAACTCTAGAATGCATTTCTAGACTTTCTAGAAATATTGGCCACAATTGAATGTACTGCGGGAACCTGGTACCCCCGGTGAAGTGGCTAGTTTGTGTGTTTTTTTCTGAATACTGGCTTCTGACATATCATTCTTCATGATTTTGCAAAACAAGAACTCTAGGATGTATTTCTAGACTTTCTGGACATATTGGCCACTATCGGAGGTACTCCGGGAGCCTGGTGCCCCCGAGGAAGTGGTCAGGGATTTATTTTCTGAATACTGTCTTGCGAGGTATCACTCTTCATGATTTTGCAAAATAAGAACTCTGGGAGATATTTCAAGACTTTCTGGACATATTGGCAACTAACAGAGGTACTTTTTCCGGAACGTGGTTTCCCCTGACCAGAAGTGGACTGTTTTTATTTTTTTTGAACAAATATAGGGTCAGGGATTCTCGTATGAGTTTCCCGGAAATACGTCCAGGAGAAATCCATGGATAAATCTCAGAAGGATTCCTTGGAAGAATACCAAAAGGACCTCTTCTATGAATCGCAGATGGAACTTCAAAATGGATAGAATTTCACTTTTTTATGAAAAAATCCCAAGCAGAAATTCTGTGGGAACTCATGTAGAAGTTTCAAAAGGAACTATTGAAGAAAAAAAATCCTGGAACAATTATCATAGGAGCTTTTGAAGAAAACGCCGGGGAACTCTTACAGGAATATCCAAATAATAATCTGGGTGAATTTCAGAAGGAACTCCTGGAGCAATTTCAGAAAGTAAAACCCAGAGTTCGTTCTTCGAAAAAATATATCAATTCCTGGCGGAGGAATTTAAAAATTGGCACCTGGGTCAATCCTAGAAGCAGTTCCTGGAAAATTCACAGACGCCAAACATTATTTTAGGTGTCCAAATAAGAACTTCAGACCGAAATCCAAAAGATAACCTAATCCTTGGAGGAATCCCAGAGAGAAACTCAGTAGGGAGAACAAAAAAGTAATTTTGGATAATATCTGGAAATCTGGATATCTGGAAATGTATATCTGGATATGGATATCTGGAAATATCAAGAAACTACATGTATATATCCCATTCGTCGACATATCCTGAAAGTACTTTTGGAGGTAATCTGAGGAACTGTTTGGAAGAATTTCATAAGAATTCCTAAAGATAAACTCTTTGAAGAACCTCTAAAAAATACTTCCTTCAAATTCAGAACATAATCGAGCGAAATCCAACGAGATATCCCACAAACCTTTTCCCTAAGAAATTATTTGTGTTAACTGTAAACCGCTTGAGGAGGAAAAATTATGAATATTGATGTGTCGAAAAACAAGGATTAGAAAATTTTCACAATTTGGCCTCTTATCAGAAAACAGGTTCCTGAAGGACTGGCCAATATGTCCAAAGTTGTTGTATTGATATGTCATAAAACGGGGGTCAAAAAAGTATCTAGAAGTATCTCCTGATTGTGGCTAACATGACAAAAATACCTTAAATATCTTCTAGAGATCTTGTTTTGCATTATTATGACGGTTGAAATGTTGCAAGACCGTGTTCAAAATAACGAACTGGTGGCTCCCTTGGAATAATCAGGTTCTCTGAGCTCCTCTGATAGTGGCCTGTATATCTAAAAATTCTCCAAAAGTTTCCTACAGTTCTTGTTTTGCAAAATCAAGAAGTTTGATATGTATGTGGCAAAACAGGCTTCAGAGGGAATCAAAAATTGGCCACTTCCTCGGGGAACCAAGTTCCAGAAGTAGCTCTAATAGTGGCCAATATTTCCAAAAAGTCTTGAAATGTCTTCTAGAGTTCCTATTATGCGAAATGATGAAGATTGAAATGTTGCAAGACCGGGTTCTGAAAAAAAATCACGAACTGGCGGTTTCCACGGGGGAGCCAAGTTCCTCTGCTGCTGGCCAGTATATCCAAAAAGTCTCCAAATGTCTTCTATTGATATGTCGCCAGACTGGCTTCAGAAATAATCACAAACAGGCCACTTCCCCGGGGGCACCAGGTTCCTGGAATACCTTTGATAGTGGTCAAGATATGCAAAAATCAATTCTGTGGCAAGACATACAAAAAATACGAACTGGTCACTTCCCCGGGGGCACCAGGTTCCCGGAGTCCCTCTGATAGTGGCCAATATGTCCAGAAAGTCTCTAATTACATTCTAGAGTTCTTGTTTTGCAAAATCATGAAGAATGATATGTCGCAATACAGGATTCAGAATAAGTCACGAACTGGCCACTTCCCTGGGGACACCAGGTTCCCGGTGTATCTCCGATAGTGGCCAATATGTCCAGAAAGTCGAGAAATACCTTCTAGAGTTCTGTTTTTGCAAAATCATGAAGAATGATATGTCGCAATACAGGGTTCAGAAAACAAACACGAACTGGTCACTTCCCCGGGAGCACCAGGTTCCCGGAGTCCCTCTGATAGTGGCCAATATTTCCAGAAAATCTCATAATATCTTCAAGAGTTCTTGTTTTGCAAAATCATGAAGAATGATATGTCGTAAGATAGGGTTCAGAAAAAAATCACGAACTGGTCACTTCCCCGGGGGCACCAAGTTCCCGGAGTATCTCCGATAGTGGCCAATATGTCCAGAAAGTCTAGAAATGCATCCTAGAGTTCTTGTTTTGCAAAATCATGAAGAATGATATGTCAGAAGACAGTATTCAGAAAAAAACACGAACTGACCACTTCACCGGGGAAACCAGGTTCCCGGAGTATCTCCGATAGTGGCCATTATCTCCAGAAAGTCTCGAAATGCATTCTAGAGTTCTTGTTTTGCAAAATCATGAAGAATGATATGTCAGAAGACAGTATTCAAAAAAAAAAAACACGAACTGGCCATTTCCCAGATTTTGGTGTGCACTATTTTTCGAGGATCGGAAAACACATGCTAGGTATAAGATAAATCACAGATGCATCATGGTCATATAATCGAACTTTTTTCCGTCATTCTGCGTGGAACTCGTGATTCTTCCTTAGGGATGCGTTGTCCAGAAAGATATAATATGATGAAACAAATAAGAGATCTGACTGGCTTACCAACTGAATTTTAAAGACGCGATAGCGATTTAACACCTCTTTTCCGGCGACCCAGTAAAGCAAGGATAAACCACCCCATCACCATCCAATACATTCCATTCGAGTGAACTGCGTGGGAAAGGACATCATCCCACACACAAAGCCAGCAAATCGAACTTCTATCATCACTTCATTGTGCCGCCTGCACCGACGACGACAAGCGCAGCATTCCTTTCGCGTAAAGTGTGAAATGCGTAGCACTGGTACTGGCTCCCACTTGAGAAGATGATGGAATGATAATTAAATTTTCATCATTCTCTGCGGTATTTTCTCCATAGAAGGCACTGCGAACGAACGGGGAAAACGGGGGTTCCTATATGAACGTCCTAACACTAGCATCTGTAGTGAAGGGAGGGGTCTCCCGGTTGATTGAGAAGAAAATTCTTCGAAACGAGAAAAAAACACGCGGTAAATGCGCATCAAAAGTGGTGTCGGTCAATCGATATGAGAACTCTTGAGGTTGTAATTGAGACTTTAATTGGGTCGATTACTTTAAGGTGGCTGCAAATAGATAAGAGAAAACTTACTTTGGGGTTGAGGTAATCTGGTAATCCTTGGTTTTCCCTTCAGGAGGTTAATATCCAAGAGAGCAAGAAGATTCTAATACTGCTACGGTATCTCAGACACAGTTTTCCACTTAGAACGCAATTTTCACTTTCAGTTTCGCACTGCAATCACGTCGGAGGAAGAACGGTGCTTCCGTCCTGCACGCGAATCAGCAAACGATTGCGACGAGACGATGAACCAACCTTTGAAGGATGCTGTGTCCTTCGCTGCCATGGTACCAACACCACCCAACGAGTGGTGTGGGATACACTTCGGTTTAACACTTTTCCCACGCTTTCCCGGCGTTTTTCTTCGTTGGAGTGTGTGTGTGTTTTGAGTTTATCTGAATACGAAGCATGATGGGTCAATTTTCCGGCTGGTCATGTGAGGAGATGAAGGGTGTTTGTAGATAAAATTTACGTTTTCTGAATAAAAATATGGTTTGTTTTGATTTTCAAAATTATTTTTGAGAATTTTGGATATGTATGGTTTTTACGTGAAGTGAAGGACAAATTCATCAAACCTTGATTGCAGAACATCTTCAAGGTCTTTCAAAAGTCATATCAACTATCATTAACATTCACGGTAGCCTGACGTCAATGTTTTATTAGATATCTGTTTATCCAGTAAGTTGCTACTGGTATTCGATTTGATGTGTGAAACTGTTTTTTTTTTCTGGAAAGCATGTGACGCCTTATGGGATACGACTCCCATTGCGCATGACCGATGGATGCTGGATAATGTTGACGTTTTGATACTTATGCGTATGAAAGTTGTCATTTCAAATTTCCATAACATACCGGTACACATGTTTTGACTGTTTTCAACGAATATCGTATTACAAAACCATGGTTCGTTTTTCTTACTTTCCTATACCGAAAGCTGTTTTATAATAAGTTCGTTATAGTCTCCTAAAAGCAAGGTCTTTGCTTTCGATGCAAGAAAAAAAAAAATGGAGGAGTTGTGCACTATCGGGAGGTTGTCAGGCCATTCGGCGGAAGGCCATTCGGCCGAAGGTCATTAGGCCGAATGGTCATTGGGTCTAATTTTTGCTCACTTGGACAAAACCTGCTTCTTAGCTTACTGTTCTATGAGCACCTCCACAGATATTCACTGAGAACTTCCCCTGCTAATGACCATGTGACATGTCTATATCGCGTGGCAGGTACAAAAATACACTATAACCAAGGAAGTCAGGAAAATTTCCTTTACGAAAAGTTTCTGGACCGAGCGAGAATTGAACCCATTACCTCAGCATGTATTTTTCCTTCTTTTGAACATAAAGCCTGTATCCGCAATAATCGGGACACAGAAATACAGCTATAAATCTGCAATAGATACATTAAAATTGCTCAAATTTGGCCTAATAACATCTGAAGATAGCCGGGGCCCGTGGCGTAGTGGCTACACGTTTGCTTCATAAGCAGATGGTCATGGGTTTGATCCCAGTCCCGGCACTTTCGTCAGTTGCTCTTTCCCCCTGAGAGCAGCTGACACTGACCCCATGGCTTCTGAGCCCCATGGCTCAAACGAACCCGGATACTTGGACATTGGCGAACCGGCAACTCATAATGGACTCCCAATCGGACTGGAAACTGGAACAACCGACAGCCACACATCAGCTTCCTCGTGCTCATCATTCTACCATGATGGGGTAGAAAGTGAAAGCAGCGCAACGGCAATATGTTGGATATAGCAGAATTTGAATAGAATACATTTAGGCGCTGTACGAATTGTAAGTACAGCTTCCAATTGGAATCGCTCACACAGTGCCCTAGTGGACAAAAGAGCTGTAAATTAGGTTAAGTGATTGAAGAATAAAGAAAAACATCTTAAGATGTGTTCATATCACCTACAAAATTTCACGTGAATCGGTGCAGTACTTTTTGTTTTAGCAATCTTTTATTGTTCCGATTGTACTATTGAAAGTACTATACCAATAATCATAAAATTTTGCAGGCAAAATATACACATAGTCAACTACCTTCTGTAAACATTTCATGAAAATTGGCAGAGAAATTCAAAAGTTATGAATAGGCAAACATCGCACATGAAAAACACGAAAAATTTTCACTAACACTCATCCCTATCAACACCAGTAGCTTTCAAACCAATTGATAAAAGTGAATGAAATTTGCAGGAAAGTGTCACTATAAGTATCATAACTGCTAACGAAATTTCATAATAATCATCACAGAACTTTGAACTGTAGCGTAAAAGAACCATCAATTATGCGAATGAAACTTGATCATGATTGTACAAAATGCTTAAAACCACGTCTGCTTGTTTTTCATCCACAGTTAAAAGTAATGCTTCGATTTTTATGAAATTTGGCACAAATAATAAACCTACACCAAAGAGTTCTCAGTCAATTATTTGGCCAATTTTACCAATTCATTACAGAGCTACAGGCGTACTTCTGTGTCCCGATTATTGTGGATACAGGCTTTGTTAGGCTTACATTATCACATGTTAAACATCAAATATGTTCATTTTTATTTTGCAGTGCTAGAATATAGACTTTTACTGGTACACTGTCATGAAAAAATAGTCATATATAGTTATGGACATCCCTAGGCTCTACCCACGATGTTCAGGTATCCGCCTATCGTGGACTAGATGCTGACAAAGCAGTATCACCCTTGGAGACACTGAGCATAACCCCCATACCAGAATACCCTTTGGACTCCGAGCATATTGATGACACGATAAATCGATACCGGCGCACAGTAACACCGACCATCCAACGCAACCCAGAACAACCAGGCCAGTTGCCATCCGGTGAACTTTTGCTGACATCGAGAAAGCATCGAACTCAATCGGAGGACACAGGTGTGCCCTCGGTCTGGTCTGGCTCGATCAGTCAGTTGGAAGTGAACGTTTGAATCGATAGGTCTAATAGTCAGTTGAAAGCCCTTCTGGCCCAGTATAAGTGTTAGGAAGTGTGAAATGTAAAATTATAAACAAGAACATAATAAAAGTGATGGGATTAGGGTAAATTTGAAACAAGTAGTTTTTTAAAAACCCTAATGTGAAGTCCCGTCCATTTTTGGCGCAGTCGTACGGAACACTCTACGTGCAGTGCTAGTTTTTGGAAGACAATCTAGTGACAAAACCCGATCCGTGGTAATTGGACAGTAGTGCGAAAACCGAAAATTAGTGTCGAATTGACGACATCGGACGTGCCGGTAACCAAGGACTAAAAGTGTAACTGACTTGCGCAGGATTCAGCATTAAGTAGACGCTTAGCCCAACCCGTGGCGAAGCAAGAAACTAGTGACTATCTCCAGTGATCATCAGGAACCAGGCTCTTGGAAACCATCCCTCAACCCGTAGGTGATTTGCGCCGCCCGACACGAAAACTGCATCGGTGGGTTTCAACCCTTTAAGAGTGTCGAACCGTGAGTAAACAACTTTTCTTTTCCCAACCTCTCTATCATTTTGTATGCGTAGATTTAATCCCGTTCCTAAAGTTAAGCCTCTCAGGTACCACGAAAGAAACATGGAACAAGTTAATTTACAGGCAATATTTGACCAAATACAAAACTTGGAGCACAGACTTGGTGCTCTTCAAGTCGAAAACAATAATTTACAGCAGCAACAGCAACAGTTGCAACAACAGCGGCAAGCCCCCGTCGTGGAGGACCGTCGCACGGACTTCTTTCGAATTCCAGACCCCATAAGAATGATCCCATCATTCGACGGGAATAAAAGACAGCTCAGTCATTGGCTTGATACAGCAAGACGAGCTTTGAATTTATGCCGACCACACGTCGCACCGGATTTATTTGCCGTGTACGAACAAGCGGTGATCAACAAAATCGAGGGCAAAGCCCGCGATATGATATGTGTAAACGGAAACCCCACTACCTTCGACGAAGTAGCGGAAATCCTACAAAGTGTCTACGGTGATCGCAATAATATTGCTACATACCAGACACAATTATGGTCACTTAAAATGACCGAATCATTACATATTTACTATAAGAAAACAAAGGAAATAATGGTTAATATGAAGTCTTTGGCAAAGCAGAATCCAACTTATGCAAACCATTGGGACGCTATTAATCATTTCCTTGAACAAGAATGTTTAGCAGCATTTATTAACGGCCTTAGTAAACCCTACTTTGGGTATGCTCAAACAGCACAACCCAGTGATTTGGAGAATGCATACGCATTCCTGTGTCGGTTCCAAAACGCTGAGAAGACGAAGTCCCACACACAAGCTGCATTCGACCAACAGCCCCATGGTAGCAAAAATTTCAAATCTTCCAATAAACCATTTAGCAAGCAATCAGACACCCCATCTACACGACACAAACCGCTATCCGACAGACAGAAAATGACACACATGGAAGTAGACCCGTCGTTACGTTCCAGAGTTTACAATCATGACGCTGAACAGAAAAACGACGACGATACACATGACACACATAGCGAAGACGATAGTGAAGACGAAGTCAGTGAACAAAGTGTAAATTTTCAGATAGGCCTCGATCCGAGATCGTTGACTTAAATGCAATCAACGGACTTCCCTACGTAATAATGAACATTTGTGGTAAGGACGCAAATATACTTGTGGATAGTGGATCAAACAAAAATTTCATTTCGCCCAGCCTGATTCCAAAATCAAAACAGCTAAAATGCAAAACCCTCAAAATTTCTAATAGCTCAGGACGGCATGCGGCCGATCAAAAATTCATCACGACAATTTTTGGCCTCAAGCAAAAAGTTACCTTCTACCTTTTAAATTTCCACAATTTTTTTGACGGAATCCTTGGATACGAAACCCTCTCCGACATCGAAGCACTGATCGACGTGAACAACCACAAAATAATCCTTCCCCACAAAACAATCCCGATGCAAATTAGGAAATTAGGCCCTTCGCAGATTACGCTGACAGAGAACTCTACGCGAATGATCAAACTACCCGTTTTACAGAATAATGGCAACGTTTACCTCCCTAACGACATACAAATTGCCAACGCTGTAATCCCTTCTGGGTTGTACCAAGCAGAAAATGGTTTTGTAAACGCTCCAATAAGAAACTTTGGCAAATCTGTCACCTTCCATTGGACAAAGCCAGCAAAAACTATTCAAGTAGCAGAAGTTAACAATATGAATTCACATCATTCTTATCAAGCGTCTCACATACCCTCTTCTGAATTGGAAACAATGATTAGAATAAATCATCTCAACAACGAAGAAAAATCTGCATTACTGAAAATCCTTTCTAAAAATTCCAAAATTTTTCATAATGATTCAGAAAAGTTGTCTTGCACTTCTGCAATTCAACATCGAATAAAAACTACAGATGATATTCCAGTTCATACCAAAACGTACCGATACCCTCATGTCCATAAAGCTGAAGTGGAGAAGCAAATCAACGAAATGTTGGAGGACGGTATTATTCAAAATTCTATTTCCCCCTGGACATCTCCAATCTGGATTGTTCCAAAAAAACTGGATGCAAGCGGAAAAAAGAAATGGCGTGTCGTCATAGACTACCGCAAATTAAATGAAAAGACTGTCGATGATAAATTCCCCATCCCGCGAATTGAAGAAATCCTTGACAGGCTCGGCCGTAGTACCTATTTTACTACACTGGATCTTAAATCTGGATTCCACCAGATTGAGGTACATCCAAAAGACAGGCCGAAAACTGCTTTCAGTACAGAGAAAGGGCACTTCGAATTCATCCGCATGCCCTTTGGATTAAAAAACGCGCCAGCAACTTTTCAGCGCGTAATGAACCACATTCTTGGAAATCTCATTGGAAATTGTTGCCTAGTTTACCTAGACGACATTATTATTTTTGGTAGCTCGTTACAGCACCACATCGATAACCTTAACAAAGTGCTTCAACGGCTTGCTCAAGCCAACCTTAAAATTCAATTTGACAAATGTGAATTTCTTCAGAAACAATGTGAATTTTTGGGGCACATAGTAACCCAAGATGGCATTAAACCCAATCCAAATAAAATTGAAAAAATCCTTAATTGGCCAATCCCAAAAACAACTACTCAAATCAAAGGCTTCCTAGGACTTCTTGGATACTACAGAAAATTTATTCGAGATTTTGCAAAATTAACGAAACCTCTAACCAGGTGCTTGAAAAAAGATACAAAAATTGTCCACAACGAAGAATTTATTAGTTGTTTTAATGATTGCAAACAGTTACTAACGAGCGACCCTATTCTAAAATACCCCGACTTCAATGGAAAATTCATTCTTGAAACTGACGCAAGCGACTTTGCTTTAGGAGCCGTTTTGTCTCAGAAATTCGAAGATGGCAAAGAGCATCCCGTTGCATATGCCTCTAGAACGCTGAATCAAGCAGAATGCAACTATTCTGCCACGGAAAAAGAATTGTTGGCCATTGTATGGGCAACGAAACATTTTAGACCATATATTTACGGAACCTCTTTCGAAATTCGAACCGACCACAAACCACTTGTGTGGCTCCGGCAGAAAAATGATCTGAACAGGAGACTTTTACACTGGAAACTAGCTCTCGAAGAGCTCGAATTTGAAATCAAGTATAAGAAAGGTACTCTAAACGCTAATGCAGATGCACTGTCTCGTATTAACCCTGAGGATAAAACAGAAGTAAACGCCAACTCTACCTCCAGCGATGACATGACACAACACTCCGCGGACACTGACGATAACGACTTCATCCCGTCAACGGAAAGACCCCTTAACGGATTTGGAAATCAGATTGTACTTTTAGAGACAGATGAAGATAGTCGTGAATCCTTGACCCCATTTAAAAACTTCCACAGAATAACTATAAAGAAGGTACATTTTGGTCCAGCAGCCCTGATCAATATTCTTAAGGAATACGCTTCGACGAAATGCGCTACCGGTCTTTATTGTAGCGAAAGTATCCCTAATAGGCTGCAAACTATTTATAAAACTTACTTTTCAAGAGCAAAATCATTAAAAATTTTCTGGACACAAAGATTGTTAGAAGACGTAACAGATGAGCTGGAACAGGACCTGATCATCGAACGGCAACACAACGCGAACCACAGAGGTATCATTGAGACAAAGGCACACATCTCAAGAAGGTACTTTTTCCCAGGAATGAAGAGCAAAATTTCAAAGTTCATCAACATCTGCAAACTTTGTCAAAAGGCTAAGTATGAAAGGCGACCATATAAACAAAAATTCCAATTAACAGCAACACCATCCAGGCCGTTGCAAATTGTTCATATGGATATATTCATAATCAGAAATAGAAATTATCTAACACTTTGTGATAAGTTCTCCAGACTAACAATGGCTATCCCAATTAAAACACGGAATACTATACACATTCTAAGAGCACTAACCCACTTCTTCGCTAACGTTGGAAAACCTTCCTTTCTCGTCATGGATCAGGAAGCATCATTTACCTCAACAACAGTTAAAGAATTCCTCGAGGAAAACGATGTAGAGTACCATTATACGAGTGTTGGACAATCCTCTTCGAATGGTACTGTGGAAATCGTCTATAGGACTATTAGAGAATTGCACAACATCTTAAGTATGAAGGATTCAACTAAAGATTTGTCCGAAACGGCAAAAATTAATCTTGCAGTTTCCATATATAATGACTCAATACACTCTCAAACAAAGTTAACTCCAAAAGAGTTATTTTTTGGCTTCAGAAACGAGGACCCTGTCCCCGAAGATCTCGACGAAAGAATAAGACTGAAGGAGGAATTTTACAGGATTTTGTCTCAAAAACAATTAGAGAAAAAACGTTCAGACTTAGAAAAACTGAACATAAACAGAGAAGATCCTGAAAACTTCCTTCCAAATGAAACGGTCTTCGAAAGAAAAAGGAATAACTTGAAGCACCAAGAGAGGTATAGAGAAATACAAGTCAAAGATAATTTAGAGTCAAATATAATCGACGAGAATGGGAGAAAAGTCCACAAAACAAAATTAAAACGTAAACGTAAAACTTAATTTCGACGTAGAACTAATTGCACCTTTTTGTCTTCTTTCCCTTCTTCTCCTGTCATTTCAGCTCGAAGATGACACACAAACACCCGATACTTTTTTGTCTTACAATTATGATGTTTTTCAATCCTATTTACTCTGCTTACTTGGAAATCCTTGAACTTAATGAAAATCCCGGTATAGTTGCGTTCAAGACTAATTCAGTCTTTATAAAAGAAGGATCTCACACACTATTCCATAGATTTAATTTATTTTCCTTTACCGTCGTTCTCAAGCAGTATGAATCCATTATTTTGAACATTGAAGAAAACCCAAAGATAGCAGAACTAGTTAAAATTCTTAAACAAAAGCAGAGTCAGGCTTATTTTATCCTTGAAAATTTAACCGCTAGAAGTAGAAAAACAAAACGATCTCTTAATTTTCTTGGGTCCACCTTAAAAATGATTACAGGGAATCTCGATAATGAAGATTTGTTAAAAATAGAAAACCAACTTGAAATTCTTAAAAATTCAAATAACCTTTTAGTAACAGAGAATAATGAACAAATTCAAATTAATAAATTGTTTGAGGAAAGGATTAACAATATTACTAAACAAGCTTATAGACAGTCTAGGGAAATAGATAGCATCATTAAACAGACAAGACTGAGCTTAGACAGACCTGTCGAATGGGAACATCTCCTGCACCTACACAACATCATCTTCAACATCGACATGATCAACCAGCAGCTGTCTACAATTTTCGAGGCCATTCAGTTGTCCAAGTTGGGTTTAATTTCAAAGGCTTTCTTACAACCATCAGAGCTAGAATTTGCAACGAATCTGTTGGAGTCACAAGGCGTGGTGATTAACAGCTATGACCAAGTTTATGAGTTTTTGGAACCCATAGCATTCCACAATAACTCAGACATAATCCTACTCATAAAAATTCCTAAATTCAGGCAAGGAGAATTTGTGCAACTCCAAATAGAAGCCATTCCACGACAGTTTAAAATCATACCGATAAATGCAACAAAAGCCATTGTTGGTAACAATGAGTCTTACCTAATTTCCCATCCATGCATGAACATCGAGCGTAGCATCATCTGCGACGTCCAGATCTTGTTTAACACTTCAAATGACGGATGCTTACATGAGTTACTAAGAGGAAATACGGGTAATTGTACCTTCATTAGATCTCCAATGAAACCTGACACAAAGGAAATCGAGAATCTCGGACTGTTAGTTAAAAACTCTGTTGATCCGACTTCGATGCAAAACAGTTGTGGATATGGTCCGAGGAATTTAACAGGAACGTTTCTCATATCATTTAGAGATTGTTCCATCACCCTCAACGGAAAAACCTTTACCAGCAAAACATTCAGAGGAGAATCCAGACCTGTCATCTTACCCCTACATTCAGTTAGCGTAGATGAGTCACAGGCAGAACCAGAATCCATTGACTATATGGAACAACTGCACATTAGGAATCGTCATAAGCTGGAGCACTTAGAAACAGCAAACACCTAAAGTGCTCAACATAGTAGGAATAGTTCTCATCACATGCTTCGTAGCAGTAATTTTCGCTTTTCTTACGAGAGAAGTTCGTAAACTCAAAATGAAGCTGACAATACGGATCCCTGCAAACAATGCGTTGGAAAGCTCTCAAACAATATTGAACCGAGACGGTTCAAACTAAGGCGGGGGAAGTTATGGACATCCCTAGGCTCTACCCACGATGTTCAGGTATCCGCCTATCGTGGACTAGATGCTGACAAAGCAGTATCACCCTTGGAGACACTGAGCATAACCCCCATACCAGAATACCCTTTGGACTCCGAGCATATTGATGACACGATAAATCGATACCGGCGCACAGTAACACCGACCATCCAACGCAACCCAGAACAACCAGGCCAGTTGCCATCCGGTGAACTTTTGCTGACATCGAGAAAGCATCGAACTCAATCGGAGGACACAGGTGTGCCCTCGGTCTGGTCTGGCTCGATCAGTCAGTTGGAAGTGAACGTTTGAATCGATAGGTCTAATAGTCAGTTGAAAGCCCTTCTGGCCCAGTATAAGTGTTAGGAAGTGTGAAATGTAAAATTATAAACAAGAACATAATAAAAGTGATGGGATTAGGGTAAATTTGAAACAAGTAGTTTTTTAAAAACCCTAATGTGAAGTCCCGTCCATTTTTATATATCCCATATTTAGCGTGTAATAGTGCCTTGAACTTTTCGCATTTTTTCCTGCCGCACCCTGTAGATTCTCATCTTCTCCAGGACACCAACAACCACTATCGGAAAGAATTGCATTTTCTCCGTCCAGTAGTGGTTGTACATTGCGTCGGAGAGATAAAGGCGTGGTTCCGGCAAGTAATTTCGCTTTTTTGAAATGTAAGCACTGATATATTAAGAGCGTACACTCTCTATACAGCAAATCTGCATTAAAAACAATAAAACAAAAAGAAATATGTCTGTGTGCCAAAGGGTTTAAGTAAAAAAGGTTAGAAAACAAAAAAAACATTAAAAGGCTAATAGACAAAAAGTCGAAACAGGCTTCAAATGACACTAGTTTACAAAATAAAACGAAAGTCGTGAACTTCTATGAACGACCAAAAATTTTGAAGTACAATTTATTATTTATTACTGATTTCAAAACCGTGCTTCGAAAAATTTAAAGTAGAGCAGTTTTTGAGTTTTAGCTCAAAATCGAGTTTAACAACTTTTTAAAATACGGAATTTACTGAAATTCAAATATGTAGTGTTTTGTTCAACCAATTTTAAATCTTTTTCCGTTAATTAAAAGCTGAATATAATATCATTCGATCATCTGAATGCAGGTTTTGCGTCAGATTGATGAAATTCAAGATATTGGCGAGTTTTAGGGACGATCTCCTTAAATTTTAGCATAATTTCCAAAAATATATGAAGAAATGTATTTTTTTCAATAAGAAAAAAACAATTTAAAAATTGTTTCTCAACGTTTATTTGACATATCATATGTAGGCGAATTACAGTAAGAAATTCAGATTAATTGGAGCATGGATTACGGAGAATGAGATGTGTGAAGAGAGCAACTTTGCTTAAAAATTGAACAAAAGTCGATTTCAAATCATCAACCTTGCATGACAAGTCGAAAAAAAAAATCCGCTCTACTGTAATTTTTTTCCTTCGCGTTTTCGAACTCAGGGCATGATTCTACATCAAAAATGATTATCAGCTTATCGAGTTCAAAAATGCTATAAACTAGTGTAATCAAACATAATATGCTGCATGAAAATTCTCTCTTTTTAAAAAATGTAGGTAGGACCTTTTGTCTCTACATATTTTACTTAATTTGTGACCTTACGTCGCAGATATCGAAGCTCCAAAAAGATATAGAGAACATCCAGCTTGTCAGTAAAAAACAAATCGATCATCTCCGAAGTAAACTGGATGATTGCGACCGGCTTGAAAGCCAGGCTGCTGCTCGGAACTTACTATTGGACCGGTTAGGCGAAAATCTCGAGCTGATTGAAACAGGGGCGAAACTGGCAAGTACTTGTTCGAATACCGTTAACGCGTGCAGACTAGCTGTCAATAAGGTACCCTATTCCGAAGGCGAAAATGTTCGTGCGATTGTGGGAAGTGTCTTCACGTTTCTCGGTATGGATCGTCTACAGAACAACGTGACCAGCTGTTTTCGCTTAAAAGTGAAACCTTCGAAATGGGCAGACCGTGCCATCAGCCCAACTATCGTAGTTGTCTTTGACAACAAAGCTTCCAGAGATGCTGTTCTCCGAAGATACTTCGAGAAGCACAAGGATGCCAACCTGTCGAAACTTCGGAACGTCCCACCACTCGAATACCGGTTCACGATTAACGAGGTCCTATCGTTGCAAACCTTCCGAATCCGAAATCTGGCATTGCGTCTAAAACAGCAGAATCTAGTGAAATCAGTCTTCATCCGAAACGATTCCGTATCCATACTGCTGCCAAATGAAAAGAAATATGTCCCAATCGGCAGTGTGGAGCAGCTCATACGGCTTACCGGATCGAACCCAAACAACTCCTCTATCTTTTTTGATGCAGTTTCTGCAGATGCATCCGCTTCCTCTTCCTGCTAACAACTCTACGCTGACGCTCCCTCACGACTCCCACTACCAAATGACAAGACCCAACTTCCCTAACCTACGCATCGGCCATCTGAACGTCAGAGGCCTCGAACATCACATCGACGGTGTAAAACTTCTTTTGGACAATAGTCAGTACCACTTCTTCGCCGTGACTGAGACCAAGCTCAAATCATCTGCCCCTGTAGGTCCCGTTCGCATTCCAGCATATAATTTCATCAAACACTCGTTGCCAGCTGGTCGAGGCCGCGGCACAAAGTCTTGTGGTGGCGTAGGAATATACGTTAAAAAAGGACTGAAAGCAACCCCGGTCATCAGGTCTACACATGACGCCTCTCTCCCGATAGCTGCGAGGGTCGAATATCTCGTAATCCAAGTTAAGGTTAATGATCTCAATCTAGGAGTCTGCGTCCTCTACAATCCATCGTGTTCCAACCAACACTTCAGTCAATGCTACGAGAAGGTTCTGATCGAGATGTTGGATTTCGGTTTTGACCGGATGTACGTAGTAGGAGATTTCAACATTAACGTTGCAGCATCTGTCGTCTCAAGTAACCTAGCAGCACTGCGGCAAATCAACGAGTCATTCAACTTATCTGTTCTACCTACGGGCGCTACAAGAATAACAGATACATCATCGTCAACTATCGACCTTCTCATCACCGACTGTCCCCAACTAATCAAAAAATCGAAAGCGGTCCCCACAACTATATCTGACCACGAACTAGTCTTTCTCCTGGCAGACATCAGAGTCCGGAGCCCACCCCCACAGGCAGTACGTGTTAGGAATTTCCGGAACATCGATACGTTAAGGCTACAAGGCGACTTCCAAGCGATTGACTGGCAACGGTACTACGGCTCAACCGATGTCAACGCGAAAACCGAACTGCTGACTTCCGAACTGGAAAGCCTACTACAAGTACACGCTCCCGAGAGAACCATCCTCGTTAGAGACAAACGTACCCCGTGGATCACGTCGGAGATCAAACAAGCGATAGAGCTAAGGAACCTTGCCTTCAAGCTGTATTCGCGTAATCCAAACAGAACAAGAGGTGATGTACAGTGGCAGGAGTTTATCAGGAAGCGCGACAGAGCAAGCTCACTAATCTTCGAGGCCAAAAAACGATACGCCGAGCTTCATTTTGACCACAACCTTCCTGCCAAAAAGCTGTGGTGCAACCTCAGAAGAGAGGGCATCCACAACTCGACGAAGCAGTGTTCTCCCTCTGATGAAGTTGACGTAGATGAGCTTAACAGGTTTTTCTCGGATGGACATCGCCAGCTTCAGAGTAGGAACCAAAACTGTACATCAACAGAGCCGCTTCATCGGACAGCCGTTGACCATGGAGCAATGGAGTTCAATTTTCGTAACACGAACACTGAAGAAGTATGCCGGAAGATATTTGAGATTCAGACGAATGCCGCTGGCTCCGACAACATTCCAATATCTTTTATCAAAATGATGTGTCCCTTCATCCTTCCGCTGTTTTGCCATCTCTTCAACACAATTATCGAAACTCACACCTTTCCGTCTCTGTGGAAAACCGCCATCGTTACGCCGATACCGAAAACATCCAATCCTACAACGCCGAAGGATTTCCGCCCCATCAGCGTTCTGCCTGCAGTCTCGAAAGTGTTAGAGAAGATCCTGCTTGGTCAGATTTCTGAACACATGGATAACCCGAATTTTTCACTAGCATTCAACTGCGTGGATCACCGCATGCTACGCACCAAACTCAACGAAGAATTTCTATTCTCCCGAACTGCATGTGACCTGGTATCATCATTTCTAGGAGAACGACACCAGAGGGTTCGTGTTGGTGATAAGATGTCTGCTGTTCGCGAGGTTACCGACGGAACGCCCCAAGGCTCCTGCCTAAGCGCCCTCCTCTTTAGCCTATATATCAACAATCTCCCTACCACTCTGAAATGTAACTATCAGCTTTACGCTGATGACCTCCAGATCTACATATCTGGACCCATCGACAACATCGATCGTCTGGTACGTATCATCAACGAAGACCTAAATGCGATTGCACAGTGGGCAAAACAAAACCGGTTGTATCCAAACCCAAAGAAAACCCAGATGATCGTTTTCAGTAAGACTGGGACAGTCAGACCTCAAACAGATGTAGTGTTTGATGGAGAGGTTATTCCGCCATCCAACAGAGTGGTTAACCTCGGCCTTCACCTTGACAACAATTTGACCTGGTCCCACCAAGTCAATACGGTGGTACAAAAGGTCTATAACACTCTTAGAACTTTTCGACGTTTCGCTGCCGTTCTTTCCATGCCAACCCGACATAAACTGGTGATTGTGCCTATTTTCACTTACTGTGATATAGTCTACTATCATGGCCTTTCTGCAGCACTCAAGCTTCAACTCCACCGATGCTTCAAGTCTGCTGTACGGTTTGTGTACAACCTACGTCGTCGTGATTCAACGGGCACCGTACGGAATAGCATCTTGGGACACGACCTGCCAGCCAATTACCACCTGCGAACCTGTTGTTTTATGAAGCAGGGATATGATGGTAACCTACCAGGATACATCCAAGATCATCTTGTGCATGGTCAGATGGAACGAACCCGTTCCCTTATCATCCCGAGGCACACAACATCGAGCGGCAAAAGTTTGATTGTCGCTGGAGCCGCCTGCTGGAACAACCTACCGACAGATGTTAAGCAGAAGCCTACAATTACGACCTTCAAGACAGCCGTGAAACGGCTTGCGCAAAATCCAAATTAAACAGTATTTTACTATTCAACTTTCACTATCCATTGATATATTGTTAATTTGTTTCATTTTGTTCTAACGTAGCTAAATTTGTTATTTTTTATGTATCCTAAGTAATATTAAAATAAGTAAGTTTCCTTGACCTCATTTAAAGTGTATACTGGCAGGTTATCGTTTTTAATAAAATCACAAATTACAAATTAAATTAAATTACTTTTTTTCGACCTACTATACATTGCAAAAAAAAAATATCAAAAGTAAAATTCAATTAAAATTAGTAGGGACAAAAGGTCTTACCTACATATTTTGAAAGAAGAAAGAATTTTCACCCAGCATATTATGCTTTATTTATTTCTTGCCTGTTCCGACTTTTTGTCCTTTGGCCTTTCGATATTTTGGTTTTCTATTCTCATCCCGAACAGAGGGAAAAAGCTCAATAATAGCATATTTTGATATGGAGAACAAAAACTGATATTTGTTTGTTAGAGATAAGAGGTAAAAGTACTGAAACAAATATCTCAATTTTACTCCTGGAACATCATCACCATAGCACATTTAGCTCTTGGTAAGATCTAACCAATAGCAGTGAGCTATTTGATTGATCTTCAAATATCATATTTTGCTATTGGTCAGATGGTTCAAGAACAAATTTTTGCTATTATTTTCAGTACTTTTACCTCTTATCTCAAACAAACCAATATCACATTTTGATCGTCAGTACTTGAACTCTGCCCGGGATCACTTAATATATTTGGCAACAAGACGTATTCCGTTTTTTTACCTGAATGGCGAAGAGAATGTAGGCACGGAGGGCTTCGTGGCCGTGCGGCTAGAGGCGTCAGTCATCTAGGCGTTTCGTAAGCCTCGGAGTGTGGGTTCGATTCCCGCTCCAGTCGGGGAAAACTTTTCGTCAAACGGAAAATTCTCCACTGGGCCACTGGGTGTTATGTGGGTTGTCCGTTGTCATATGTTAGTGCTTGTTCAGTCTGTACAACCTCTGGTTGAAGACGGTGTAGTGTCTTTTTTTAACTCCCACGCTGAGGGAAGTTAAGGTGAAACGGGACGCCGTGTTATTTTTCCTATCTTGCCTCTCTTTCTAACAATTTGCCTCGCGATTTTGAAGACGGTAATCTCGAGTTCTATCGCACTGAAGATACTGAAAACCAATCAGCATATGCACTGCAAGTGAGCATACACAATGATAGGTTTTTGTTGCAAAATATGAAGTAGAATCTGAGATTACCATCTTAGAAGCAACAGAGCAATGGCGGATATTTCCTCGACCGTCCCGTTCGTCCTTAAGGATGCTATCCACCAGCTCAAAAACAACAAAGCGGCTGGTAAGGACGGTATCGCAGCAGAACTCATCGAGATGGGCCCGGAAAAGTTGGCCACCTGTCTGCACCAGTTAGTAGTTAAGATCTGGGAAACCGAACAACTACCGGAGGAGTGGAAGGAAGGTATAATCTGTCCCATCCATAAGAAAGACGACAAGTTAATGTGTGAAAACTTTCGAGCAATCACCATTTTAAATGCCGCCTACAAAGTGCCATACCAGATCATCTTCCGTCGTCTTTCACCTAAAGTAAATGAGTTCGTAGGAAGTTACCAAGCCGGTTTCATCGACGGCCGGTCGACAACGAACCAGATCTTCACCATACGGCAAATCCTCCAGAAATGCCGTGAATACCAGGTCCCAACGCACCACCTGTTCATCGACTTCAAAGAGGCATACGACAGTATCGACCGCACAGAGTTATTGAAAATTATGGACGAGAACAGCTTTCTCGGGAAGCTTACCAGACTGATAAGAGCAACGATGGACGGTGTGCAGAACAGCGTAAGGATTTCGGGTGAGCTATCCAGTTCATTCGAATCTCGACGGGGACTACGACAAAGTGATGGACTTTCCTGCCTACTATTCAATATCGCCCTGGAAGGTGTTATGCGACGAGCCGAGCTCAACAGCCGGGGTACAATCTTCACGAAATCCGGCCAATTTGTCTGTTTTGCGGATGACATGGATATTATTGCCAGAACATTTGGAACGGATTCAGACACGAATGCCACATAAGTGGTAAAGTGTCTTAAATATTAATAAAAATAATAATAATTTGGAACGGTGGTAGAACAGTACACCCGCCGGAAACGTGAAGCAGCTAAGGTCGGACTGGTGATGAAAGCGGCAAGACAAAGTACATGCTGGTAGGTGGGACTGAGCGAGATAGGACAAGCCTTGGCAGCAATGTTACGATAGACGGGGATACTGTCGAGGTGGTAGAAGAATTAGTCAATCTCGGTTCCTTGCTAACGGCTGACAATAACGTGAGCCGTGAAATACGAAGGCGTATCATCAGTGGAAGTCGTGCCTACTATGGGCTCCAGAAGAAACTGCGGTCAAAAAAGATTCACCCCCGCACCAAATGTACCATGTACAATACGTTAACAAGACCGGTGGTTCTCTACGGACACGAGACATGGACGATGCTCGAGGAGGACCTGCAAGCACTCGGAGTTTTCGAGCGACGGGTGCTAAGGACGATCTTCGACGGCGTGCAGGAGAATGGTGTGTAATGGAGAAGGAAGAACCACGTAGTTAGCTGGCTGCACTTTACGGCGAACCCAGCATCCAGAAAGTGTTCAAGGCTGGAAGGATAGGTGGGCAGGGCATGTTGCAAGTATGCCGGACAACAACCCTGCAAAGTTGGTGTTTGCTTACCATCCGGTTAGTTCAAGAAGGGGTGAAGCGCAGAGAGCACGATGGGCGGACCAGGTGGAGCGTGATCTGGCGAGTGTTGGGCGTGACCGAGGGGAGAGCTGCAGCTGCAAATCGAGTATTATGGCGGCAAATTGTTGATTCAGTATTATCATGAATTTGATGTTAACTAAATAAATGAAAATGAAATGAACGTATACCTTTTTGTTTAATTGCTGGTTGCCCATATTTGACTATTGTTTTTAAAGCAGATTTGATGTATATACAGTGTACGCTCTTAATATATCGGTGCCAACATTTCAAAAAGGCGAAACTGTTTACCGCAACCAAACCTTCATCTCTCCGACGCAATGTACAAGCACTACTGGACGGAGAAAATGCAATTCTTTCCGATAGTGGTTGTTGGTGTCCTGGGAAAGATGAGATACGATCCACAGCTATGGGAGAAAATATTGTGTTGAAGATCAGTTACGACCTTTTCAAATGTTGGTGCTCGCCTTGACTGAGAATAATATGAACATCTATAGACATATGGAATCACAATATAATATACTTTTTATTGAATTTGTAACACCGATGAAATGTTTGTTTTCAATAGGCTCTAAGAACACCTACCGTATATTGACGTAATGACCAATTTTGATGGAAAATGCACACCGATATTTATATGGATGCATACAACCAAATTTCAATATTATTCATGATATTTTTTTTTTGTTATTGATGCCTCATGAGTTAGATTCTGTTGTGCAATGTGGTGTTATTCTATAGAAAACTCGATATTTTAGAGGTTAGGCCCTTTAAAATGGCGTAATTCCAAATTTCGCCCAACGATGATTTTAAAAATTTGTCCAGAGGTGTAGGATAGATAAATAAAGAGAATGGCGTTTTAGGTTTTGATGGTATATTTTATTTTATAATAACGGTAAATGGAGCACCGTGGACTACAGAATGCTACTATACGGCGTAACTTGTTGTAGCGGGAATACTGGAAGAAACAATTTCCCCAATTTTGCACGGCGACCATCATTGCCACAACTGGGGTTTGCGGCCTTCCTCGAACGCCGCGGGATAGTTTACTTGTTCGATGATCGTCATGGGCCAGCAGTCCGGAGCCGGGGAGAGCCAGGACGGGCCTCGCAACCAGCGAGTGGGGTTGAGTTCACTAGAAAAATTGAAAAAAAAACAGGATTCTCGGAGCAGCGATGTGCTTCCAGTGGTCGATACACGTGGTGTTCTGTAGCTTCTTCTTCTTCGGGAATCGAACCCGCCGTCTCCGGATTCGCGATCCATAGCCTTAACCACTAGGCTAACTGGAGATCCCGGTGTTCTGTAGCACTGTACTGGAATCTGACCAGAATCAAGTGTCACCCATTTTTGAATAATACATCATAAGACATACCTCCAAAAAACACAGTTTTGAAAACTTTAACAGTAATTTAAAGGCCTTCTGTTGTGTATAAACTTGCAATAGATGTTTACCTACCATTCTGTACGGAAAACGGATCTAGTTTTGTGTTTTACTTAAAGTTACAGTTAAATTAAAAAAAAAGGGAAAAAGAGAAAAAGTCAACCCAGTTTCCCCTATACAAGGGATCAACCTTTGACTTCGACATCAGAAGGCGAACTCGAATGCCGTCCACCGACTCTGTACGGAGGATGCATCGGCGAAAAAATGGAGCTGAATACTGTCGGTGTCGGGAGAAATCATCAGACGAGGAACTCAAGTTCGTAGAGAATGGATAGCGTAGTGTAGAAAAGATTCCATTACAGCTGAGGATTTGCAGAAGACACTGTCCTGCTTTTGAGTGCCCGCAGATGCTGGAAGAAAAGCTTTGCTTTCGGGATAACTGGACCTTGCAGGTGGTCGAAGATATGAGCGATGTATGCCATAACTTTGCGCTTGGTTATAAGGTTAGCGGGGAGGTTGTCGATCTTCACATCTCACAGAAGATGGAGCGTGGGATCTGATGAACTGGTGTGATGACGAATTCGGAGGAATGATAAATTCTCGAAATGGTGCAAACTTGCCTTCCCATCTGCTATGACAACCATGATTCGCGTCTGGAACCTCGAGTAGTTGGAGTACAGGTTCTGCTGGACAACCGATCCACCCAGGAGCGCGTCGTAAAAGGAGTAGCCGGCCGAGGTATTGCATGACGTGTCGAGGACTACTCCTTCCTTCGTGGCCGTGCTCGCTCCTTGAATAAAACGTGGTGGGGAATGTAGCAGTGTGAAATACAATCATCAGGCTCTGTCACCTTCTTCATAAGGCCATGGTTTTGGTATTCGTGAATGAACTGATCAACTGAGTTCTTTATTGCAGGAACTTTTCCAAGACGGCATTCCAGGCTCAGAAAACTTCGATCGGTGATTGAGCTGAGTTCTCCTAGAACCATTTCAGGATATTCGATCCTCGAGAGGCAAACGATGTAACTTCCTGTCGCATTGCGCGACGTCCTTGCAGCATACAGCTCTTCACAACGGTTATCTTCGGACGAACGAATTGGACCCGATGGAATTGTATCCCTGTTCCTGAATTCATGTAGAACGTCTTCCAATCGATCATCAGCGGTAGAGAGACAGCACAATCGTGCAATGAAGGCAGCCGAACGTGGTAGCAGCGACGGTAGTCTAGGGGCCTGACGACTCCGCCCCTTCTGCTAGTTAGACGTGTAGTTGCCGGTTAAGAAAAGGACTACTAACCCTTATTCAAGGTGTCAAGCGACCCGTGCAGAGGAATAAGTGATCGAGGGAGTGAAAAATATCCTCGATCGTTAGCGGAACCTGTGGGATACCTGGGCATTTCCCTCAGTATTTCGTCCTTTAGGGGGCGTCCATAAATGACGTAGCTTTTTTAAAGCGATTTTTAATACCCTCCTCCCCCCTCGTAGCATTTCGCCACAAATTCAGATACCCCCCTCTATAAATGACGTAGCTTGTTAAACACCCCCCCCCCCCACAGCAAAATTTTCATGTAAAAAAAAATCTCGAACTTAGCTCTGATTTCAGTTTTAACTTGAATGTTATTAGTATATTATAAAAAAAAAAACAATAGCAAGAAAACATTGCCGACTTCTAGGTACAGATCGCCGACATCAAGACCATAGGTGCGACCAGTGGAGATTATCACCAAGGCTAATGACTCAATATCATTTTGCTTGATATCGAAGAACCGGAAATTGATGCTCCCAATACCACCCGCTATGTCCAAACGGAAGTATTATGAAAACCGAATGTACCTCAAATGTTATTCCCTAGGATCGTAGCTTTGGACCTCTAGTTTCTAGTTACTAGACCTCTAGTTTGATTTTTTCCATACAAATATCGAAAAAAGTCATTTTTAGGTCAATTTCGTCCCATATAAAAATGTATGAAAAAAAACCAAGATGGATTATGTTAAACCACACATTTTCTGAATCTAGAGGTCCAAAAATATGGTTCTGACGAATAAATTTTGAGGTACATTCAGGTTTCATAATGCTTCCCTGGTGTCAGGCCATTCGGCCGAAGGTCATTAGGCCGAAGGGCATTCGGCCGAAAGTCATTAGGCCGAATGGTCATTAGGCCGAATGGTCATTAGGCCGAATGGTCATTAGGCCGAATGGTCATCAGGCCGAATGGTCATGGGGTCTTCTTCTTGCCGTTACGTCCCCACTGAGACAAAGCCTGCTTCTCAGCTTAGTGTTCTATGAACACTTCCACAGTTATTAACTGAGAGCTTCCTCTGCAAATGACCATTTTGCATGTGTGTATCGTGTGACAGGCACGAAGATACTTTATTGATGCTGAATCTACTGATATTTTACCCATGAATTTTTCCTTCTTTTAAATATAGGTTGTTCTTTCTAGTATCATTGCTAAAATAGTTTTTGGCGCTGAAACTGCTGATATTCAATTCATAATTTTTTCCTTCTTTAAAACATAGGCTATTCTTTCTAGTTTCATTGTTAAACTAGTTTTTGGCAAAAATTGGTGGTAAAGGTAAAAACAACGGCTAACTTTCAATTCGTCCTGATGACCATTCGGCCTAATGACCTTCGGCCTAATGACCCAGCATCCTCTAGATTGGTTTGAATTCGATCGTGCTAATTTCCTTCCCAGCTCATGAAAAATCAGTTCTTTATCCTTTTCTAATTGATTTTCGTAACTTTTTTGTACATATAAACACAGCCACCACCTAGGCCACCACAAATACGAACCGAACCGTGCAAGAATCATGCTGATCGGTTAATCCGTTCGTGAGTTTTGTTGCCTCAAAGGGACTTCAAACTCATTTTTATATATTACTAGCTGTCCCGGCAAACTTTGTCTTGCCAAGCTGTGGTGGTTTGACAACTGTTGAGGTCATCGCAGCAACGCACTCAAGATTGATTTCATTTTTATCACGCTGAACTTGTTCCCGGCTCATGAAAAATCAGTATTTTCACAATTTTTTTACCTTTTTAAATGATTTTCGTAACTTTCTCTGAACATAAACACAGCCATCGTGAATACGAATCAAACCCTGCATAAGTCATCGTGATCGGTTCACCCGTTCGTGAGTTTTGTTGCCTCAAAGGGACTTCAAACTCATTTTTATATATATATATAGAAGATATAGATATAGACTAGCTGTCCCGGCAAACTTTGTCTTGCCGTCTTGAGGTGGTTTGACAACTGTTGAACTCAAAATAGCACCGCACTCTAGATTAGTTTCAATTCGATCTCCTTCCCAGGTCATGAAAAATCTGCATTTTGTCTATTTTCTTACACTTTTAGTTCATTTTCCTAACTTTTTTTACATATAAACACAGCCACCATGAATACGAATCTAACCATGCAAGATTCATTCTGATCGGTGTAGCCGTTCGTGACTTTTGTTGCTTCAAAGGAAAGTCAAACTCATTTTTATATATATAGAAGATAGAAGAATATTAAATTCACCACGGCATTCGAAGGACCCTGCAGGAGTTTCTTCTAAAATTCTGACAGCAGATTATTTTGGAATTCCTCAAGAAGTTTCTTTTGGGATTCCCATTTTTGAGAATGTCTCCTTTTTTAGTTCCTCCAGCACTTTCTTCTGGGATTTCTCCAAGGATTTTTTTTGGATTCCATTAGAGAATTCCTCCATATTGTATTCCTTCAGGGGTTTCTTCAAAGATCCCTCCAATAATTCATTCCGGAGTTCCTTCTTAGAATCCTCCAAAAGCACCTTCTGAGATTTCTCAAGGAGTTTTTTTAAGGTTTTTCTAAAAGTTTATACATTTTTTCCTTCAGGAGTTATTTCATGGTTTCTTCTCCTGTCTTCCACCAGCAGTTTCTTTAGACATCTCTACAGGGGTTTTAACCGGAATTTCTTTTGGGATTCCAGCAGAACTTCTTTCTTTGTGGATGGAAGAAGTTCCTTTCGGGATTCCTCCAGGAGTTCCTTCTTAGTTTCCTTCAGGAATTCACTCAGATATTCATTCCAAAATCTCGGCAGGTAACCCCTCCGGTATTCTTTCCAAAACCGTCCCAGGCGTTGCTGGGATTCTTCTGGGATTCCTCGAGGACTTCCTTCTAGGATTTATCCAGGATTTTTTTCCCCGGAACTCCTTCAGTAACTTTTTCCGGCATCCCTCCATTCACTCCATCCAGGATTCCTCCAAAATATCTTAAAATTCTGCGAGAAATCCCTTTACGGATTCCTCCCATAGCTGCTTCTGAAATTCCTCCAGGATTTTCTTTCTTAGATTTCATCAAGAGTTACATCCAGATAATCTTCCGTGATTCCCCGAAATTATTTCCGGGATTCCTTCAAAAATTCCTTACGGGATTCTTTCAATTATTTATTCCGTGCTTTCTTCTGTAATTAAACCAGGACTTCCTTCTGATAATCTACAAATATTTCCTTCTAAGATTCTAAGATATTTCTCTATTTCCTTTCAAGATTGTTCCAGGAGATCCTTCCGAAATTCTTCTGGAAGTTCCTTCAGGGTTTCCTTCTGAGATTCCTCCTGATCCTTTTGGAATGTTTTCAAAAGTTTTTTCTGGGATTCCCAGTAGGAATTCCTGTGGAAATGTTATCCTTCTCCTGTTGGGGAAACCTATAAAGAACACAATGAGAAAATCCTTACAAAGTTGCTAGATGAGCTCCTTAAGAAATTGTTAGATGAATTCTTCAAGGAAGTCCTGTAGAAACTATATAAGGAGCTCCTGGAATAATGCCAAAAACTTAGAAAAAAATCCTTTGCAACCTTAGGGGCTGTCCATAAACCACGTGGCCATGAGGGGGGGGGGTCGGCCAATGACCATTTTGTATGGACGAAAAAAAATTTTTGTATGGACTAATGACCACGCGGGGGGGGGGGGGGGGGGTTGAGAAGTCCCAAAAAATGACCACGTGGTTTATGGACAGCCCATTAGCGGCGTGCAGTACCCTATAGCAAGCAGCAAACTATTGTTCTTGAGAAGCATTTGAGCGTAATTGATTGTTGTCTACAAACACAATACATTATTCTTTACGCAGGATTTCAAAACCACTTTCTCAGATACAGTTGTTGTGTCCGATAGCTGCATGTCTTATGAAATGAAGCCGGCATTTATTTCCATTATTTGTTATTTACATTAATGTGAATGGAAAAAAAAATCATGCAATATATATATTTTTTTTATTTACTGGATAATAATATAAATATGCCAGATATAATTTCATTAACAGATTCAATATCCATATAAAAAGGCCTAGTAGAAAGCTACGTAGCATATCATAAAGCCCTACCCCCCTATCGTCACACTTCGTCACAAAATCACAAACAACCCCCTCCCCCACCCCCCCCCCCCCCAAAAAAGCTACGTCATTTATGGACGACCCCTTACCGCGTTAACGCAGGGCTCTGGTGTGGCGGAGCATTTTTTTGTAAAAAAAGGTGACAGCTCTACCAAAATAAAGAACAGCAAAAAAAAGCAAAAAAACATAATTGTTAGTGGCAAGACTAACCCCACAGACAAACAGACGTAACACCATGAACGATTTTCATGGAAATCCATCGCCCAGTTCACACTTCCATCACCTGGTGAATAAGTTACACGAATCACTGTGTTGTGCAATATCGTCAACAGAAGGCGCTAGTGTGAAACGTCAAACGCATAGAAAAACGATGCGCGCGCCTCTAATTGTGAAAGCCACAACTATGAAAATTTAAAATGATCATTAAAAGCGTGGTCGATGGAAATTTTGTAAATGTTACGTCTGTTTGTCTGTGTTAACCCCTTCGCGAGAAACGAGTTGACTCGGTCTCCGCTGAGTAGAGGAGAGGAAGGGGAAGTAGAGAGCTGTGCACGCAGTGCCATCGTTGGGAGTCTGATTCCCTCTCCGCTTGTCGAGGGAGTTAGTGGACGGAGCATGGTTGATGAGGGCCATCAACCAAAAGCGAGGTGGGCTCTCTGGGATGGTGGTGGCTATGCAGCAGTTTGGCTCCGTCATTGACTTTGCGTCCTCGGAGTCCAACATAAGTAAGGAACTGAAGCTGGCCCTGTTGCGACTTCGAAAGTCAATGAACGAAGCCAAGAAAGACCATGAGAAACTCATGGAAACTGAAACAGCGGCCTTCGCTTTCACATGTACCCAGGTCGCTGATGCTTTGATAAGCACTCGCAGAAACGGGTGAGGTATTCGTCATATGAGGAACTGCTAGGTGGTGCCTGCAAGGCTAGGCGGTTACTAACCCCGAAAGCCGGCAGTAATGCCGGTAAGTTGGACCCCAGCCAAGCGTCCCGAAAACCTGGGAATGGTGGGCCTGAAAGGGCTGGCCCGACCTGAATGGATCGCAAATGGTGTTGCGACCATAGGCCCTCAGCAACCACAAAGTAGGACGGACCACTGGGAGGACCCCGCTTGAACTACAGTTGAGCAGAAAAGGAAGAAGAAAAAACCGCTTGATGTGCAGGAGAAGTAGGTGCCAAGCACGAGAAGGGTGACGCGCTCGTCATCAAGACCAAACAGTCTAAGTACTCGGGCGTCTTGAAAGTGGTGCGAAGCGACGTCATGCTCGTGAATCTGGGAGTCGACGTGCGCAGTATTAGATCTACTCGTACGGGTGAAATGATCCTCGAGCTCAAGCGCAACAAGGAGCGCTTGATTTGTTCCGGAAAATCCGCGATCAACAAGCACCCAACGGGTGGCCAATGCCGTAGCGAATAAATCACAGTGCAGGTAATACAGCTGAACGTGAATCACTGTGACGCAGCTCAGCAACTGCTTTGTCAGTTACCCGCCGGCAGCGGCAGGGTCGCGGAAGGGTCCGAAAAATGGTGACGATATGATCGGCGGATAAAGACCCCGTCCAGGAGTTGGTGTCTACTACCTACGAGAGATTCGTGGTCGCCAAAGTAAACGGGGTCTTCTTCTGTAGCTGCTATGCGCCTCCATGGTGGTCGATCGAGTAGTTCACGCAGATACTGGACTGTATGACGATCGTGCTGACTGGGCGAAGGCCGGTTGTATTAGAAGGTGACTTCAATGCTTGGGTCATGGAACGGGGAAGCCGTTTTACGAAACAGAGCGGTTCCATATCATTTCAGCAACGAGTAATTTTCTTATTTTTTTATTTGAATGAAACCTTTCATACAAGTCTCTGGGGAAGAAAAACGCCGTTTTGCATACTTGGTTCGCCATTTTGAATCTAGATTTACTTATGAGAAGGGCCTATGAAAAATCTTTAAAAATTGTATCTCGAAAACGGTTTGTCCGATCGGCTTGGTGTCTTCGGCGAAGTTTTAGACAATTGTAACCAATTTTTCTCCAGAACAACCCACTGTACACTAGATAGCATTTTCAGTCAGCTACACGGTAAAAATTCTGCACGCTCAATGTAAGGGAAAAATCCCTTAACTATTCAACATCCCAATCAGCATGATCAGAAAGGCTTTTCCTTTGAAATCGCAATGCTGTCAGTGTTGATTTGATAACCAAAACAAACCCACCGGAGAAATCAACTAAAAATCACTTCAATTTGCACTAGTGTACAAAGCAGTACGATCCAAAGGGAAAAGCTGTTGATTTGATAATGACTGTTTTGGGTATGAAAGTAAATATAGATGACAGGTGGTAGAAAGTGTTTCGCTTCGAATCGAACCTCTGTAACAGGTGTGAAGTAGTGTAGTGGTAAAACAGTTGATCGTGAATCTCAAGGTCCTGGTGTCGAATCTGGGTGCGGTTAGCAGCACTTTTTTTTTAAAATCTATATTCGAATTCAAAACATTGTCAACAACGAATTGAAGTGAAGTTCAATTGAAATTGAAGAGGCATCGGATGTTCCTTTTCGAATGATATTTAATTGATAACAAACTGATTAAACAGTAGTGCGAATTCAAGTGCCAATCCGTTCATATCACAGTGCAGATTTTTTACCGTGTATAACATTACCGAAGCTGTGCCAACACAGCTGGGAATAGCTTTCATCATGATGGGCGGTATGCAGAAACACGTGGTCGATAGGCAAAACAATGTGAAGGATGAAGATCAAGGACCGATACCTAAACTTCAGCATGATCGACGTGCACAGCCCCCATTCCGGTACACTGATGATGACGAGGATGCATTAAGGTGGTCCTCTACCCGCTGCCTGCTGTTGTTGTAGCTGATACTGTAGCGAACCGCCAGGTGATCGCTGTGAGTGTAGACGTCTTCTACTCTTCAGTTTGAACTACTTGTTAGGCCAGAACTACAAAAAGTATCGTCAATATTCGACTCCGTACCGTTCCGACTAAAGGTGTTGATACAAACAGGATCTGACTCCGCTGTTGAGCGATTCCACAAACAAGTGGGAAATTTTTCCAGTTTTTATTTTTTTGTATTTTTTTGATTTGCATGAAACTTTGCATACAAGTTTTTAAAGGGAGAAAAATGCCGTTTTGCATACTTGGTTCGCCATTTTGAATCTAGCCTTACTTATGAGAAGGGCCAATGAAAAATGCACATCATTCTTCAAAAAATTGTATCTCGAAAACGGTTTGTGCGATCGGTTTGGTGTCTTCGGCGAAGTTTTGAACAATTGTCGGTGCTATATGGAGAAAATATACACGGTAAAAAAAATGTTTGGTTTTTGTGTTTTGAACTAAAATATAGATTTTCCCTTGAAAGTTACATGTCAATATTTTTTTATTTATCCTTACACACTTAAATTAAATCGCCGACCTCAGCAAACGGATTGCCGAGAATCCAACAGCTGAGTATCCGGTAATAATTTTCACAGAATCTCGGTAAAAGTTTTACCGAGATGTCGTTAAAACTTTGCCGAGATCTCGGTAACCCAACTTTTTACCGAGATCTCGGCAAAGTTCACCGAGACTCGGTAATGGTTTACCGAAATCTCGGTAAAATTTTTACCGAGAATCAGTAAATATTTTACCGAGATATCAGCTGTTGGATTCTCGGTAAACCGTTTACCGAGATCAATTTCTGAATTTAAGTGTGTAGATGGTATGATTACAGCTAAACATTCGCACTAAGGATCTTGTTTAAGACACTTCCTGCAGTGCTATGATTCCGAACTTACGGTCCATCGGTAAAACAGTGTTCATCCCGATGAAGTTAAGTGATCGGAAGTTTAACGAATCACACTGGAGTCGTTGCTATTGGTCTCGGTTCATTCTGTTGCTGATTTCCCATTTCATTTTTTTATGGCTCATAGGGTCCAACCCCCTAACTTTTCTGAGTACTTTGGTACACAGTTGAGCTTGAAGGCCTGTACTGGCCCTCGGACGAAGATCAGCCACCCCTAACATGGGAAACTGACGCTGTTGTGAGCTGGAGAACTGATGCTAAGACTTAGGGTCTGGTTAACGCGTTACCCAGCCTTTATCGAATAACAATATCAACGAAATCTCCAAGTTTTGACATGCAAAGCTTCCATACAGTTTTTAAGATAATTCACTGATGGATTTTAGTGCTTTCGGCAGTCTGCGGAACAAGTGCCTTAGGGAGTATATACTATCCATGGCAGACAGTTCTGCGCCACGCAAGCATTTTTCTTCAATCTCCTTCGAAGTACGTGATTCATTCCGTACATTAGCGGTAACTAGATGAATGAATCGAATCGTTTCTCGTCGGCGTTGGTTGATGATCATTAGTGCCGACAGAAACAGCATGTTCACGGATAGTTAATAAATATGAAACATCCGTACTGCAGTAGGTAACAGGTAGTTCATGTGGAGTTGCGTGTTTCTGATTCAAGGAAGACGTCGATCGTCATTCGAGATGCATTCAAGCATTACTTTGTTGTGGCGGAGGATGACGAAACTGCTGGCAAAGAAAACCCCAGGACTTAAGGTGGTTTGACTAGACAACGTCTAGTCACATTTTACAGTCTGATTCTTACCAGGTCAATAACTGAAGCTATTGTGATATTGAACATCCATACATTAACAACAATGTTGAATTGCTTTATCATTTGTGGAACTTCATAAATCATCAACAATCAACCAGTCAATGAATGTCACCACTCCGCCAGCGTTGATTGATGCGATGGCTGGTTAGATCGAATTACCAGTGATTGCCTGTTAATTGAAGTGATAATTATGTTCTAACTGGAATCTTCCGCCCTCACTCTATCTCCCCCGTATCAGGTTTCGATTTCAATCACACGCTGCGAGCCGACCGGACCGGTGTGCAAACAACCCATTCGATCCGATTAGCAGAGACAACCCCACACGGTAAAAAATCTGCACTGTGATATGAACGGATTGGCACTTGAATTCGCACTACTGTTTAATCAGTTTGTTATCAATTAAATATCATTCGAAAAGGAACATCCGATGCCTCTTCAATTTCAATTGAACTTCACTTCAATTCGTTGTTGACAATGTTTTGAATTCGAATATAGATTTTAAAAAAAAAGTGCTGCTAACCGCACCCAGATTCGACACCAGGACCTTGAGATTCACGATCAACTGTTTTACCACTACACTACTTCACACCTGTTACAGAGGTTCGATTCGAAGCGAAACACTTTCTACCACCTGTCATCTATATTTACTTTCATACCCAAAACAGTCATTATCAAATCAACAGCTTTTCCCTTTGGATCGTACTGCTTTGTACACTAGTGCAAATTGAAGTGATTTTTAGTTGATTTCTCCGGTGGGTTTGTTTTGGTTATCAAATCAACACTGACAGCATTGCGATTTCAAAGGAAAAGCCTTTCTGATCATGCTGATTGGGATGTTGAATAGTTAAGGGATTTTTCCCTTACATTGAGCGTGCAGAATTTTTACCGTGCAGACAAGCCGGCTCGGCTCGACTGCTGCAGCAACTCCATGGCGCTGAACTAGATTAGACACCCTCGATCGGCACCGTTGTCGTCGCTGACTCTGACTGCCGCCACCGCCACCGCCGGTTCTTCAGTCGATCGGTAAATCACCTCTAACTACATGCGCGAAAACAAACAAGTAGTTGTTAAATAATAACAAGTAATTGCCCTTCCCCTGCCTGCCAAGCCAAGCTAAGCCTCTAGAACGGCTCAATTCTCAGCTCGTGAATCCATTCTAGAGTGGCACCTGGCGAACTCCAAAGAGGCCACGAAGCGCGAAATATTGGTCAAGCGCAAGCGGTCGTCGCGTCGGTACGGTGTGGCACCTCTAGACAGACCCGGCAACCGCGGCGTTCTATCACTTTCAAGGGCGGCCATCGTTGTTGGTTGGTGGCCTGCGGCCATGCCGGGCTGTGGTTATATGGTCCTTGTGGTTTGTCACGATCAGCAAGGTTTCTGCGGCAAATTCTCGCGGTCGCGTGGTGCATCTAATGAGCGCACGGGGACTTGTCGGTAGTAATTTCGTTTCACCCACCGTGATTAGTCGGAGTGCAGTTCGGAATGACACTAGTGGAGAATGTGATTTTTTTTTCGGTATGATGCAACAAATGGAATGCGTTTCATCACTCTTTTTTGTTGTGGTTTTTCAGTCTTCCTTTTGATGAGCTAATGCAGTGATTATGATGATTCTATTAAAGCTTGGGTTCATGGAAAGGAATTCCTCGGTGCACGATGCAAGACAACAGATATGACGTAGGTAGTTGGCTAAGTTAAACGGGAAATGCGATTGGCTCTTGTGCTCCGTGCTTCTGGGCTCTTTGCTTCTGGAAGATTTTTCAGTTTTATGTTTAAAACTGAATTAGGGATCAAACAATTGAAAGTAGATAATGCACATTATTGCTTTCCTAAAAAATATGTCACATTTACATGTTCTATAATTTCTGGGTATGTATTACAGGATAAACGCTTAATTTCAGAAGGATTCAGATTTCCAAACCAAAAATATTTTGTGCACCTGAATGTTGACCAAATATTTCTTTTAAACTTTACCCTTCCACTAACACCCAAATTCCCGTGACACCTAGGCATGAAATAATGTAGAGGTCTCTATGTGCTTTCATAGGAGTCCATCTAATCTTCCTTTCCCATCCCTCAGCTGTTGCAAGGTAGCACTCAACCGTTGGAGGATTGCGTCAATCTTGTCTAAGAGTCAGAGATTAGTCCCAAATCTTTGTACTTTGGTAACGGACAGGAAGGATGCAACCCTCATAACAGCGATTCAGGGCTGTACCACCTACGAATATGTGCGACTTGCTTAATGCTAATGCTAATGTATTATTGTTCTATACAGGAATATGGGTATGTATTCAAGTTCTATTTTAGCTTAACTTTTAAACACTCGTTGAATTCTGATCCGATCCGTATAAATACAATGCATATATAATGGTAGAATCATGAGAGCTCATCAGATATCCCTGACATAACAAAGTTCTGAAGGAATTAGTGTAATAATCCCGGAAGGAATCTCGAGAGGCTTGAAAACATTCCACAGAGAATCTTTGATGGAACATCACCAGGAATCCCGGCGCTTATACTTAAAAGAACTCTCATTGGATTCGCTGGAAATATTTTGGTAGAAATCTTCGAAAGAATCCACGAAGGAATGCCGGCTAAAGTTCCCGAAAGAATGCGTTCAAGATTGGCTAAAGCAATCCCGGCAGAAAGCTATCCATTCTAAAGAAATCACGTAGAGAATATTTGACAGAATACTCAGAGGAGTCATGGCAGAAATGCCGGCTGAAAGCTGAGCAGGAATTCCTGAAAGAATCAAGAACAAGCCCCGGAAGGAATTATTGAAGAAACCCCTAAAACACATGGGAAGAATTTGAGAAGGAATCCCATCAAAAATTCCCGCATGAATACCTAAAATATCCTGGATAGCCTGAAGAAATCTCGGCTGAAATCTATATTCTATATTATTTCATTTCGGGGGGAACCCCTAAAATATCAGAGTAGGAATCTACCCAGCCTTTACCGTTACTACCTACTCTATCCTCTACCCTAACCATCCACTTAGCTTCTACCCTAATCCTCCACCCCAACCTTCTATCCTACCGTATACTCTACCCTCTATACTTCTGTCTACCCTACTCTCTACCTTTCCATCCACACTACCCTCTATCCTCACTCTTCACTCTACCCTGTACCCTAACCCTCTGTCCTACCGTCAATTCTAATCCTCTACCCTACCCTTCACCCAAACGTTAAACTCTACCCTACTTCTTATTCTACCCTCTACCCTAATCGTCTACTCTCCTCTCTGCTCTACCTTTCACCATCACCTTCTACTATACCGTCTACCCTACCATCTACCCGAACCTTCTACCCTGCTCTCTACCCTACCGTTTACCATTCCATCTACTTTAATCCTACCCTCTATCCAACCGCCTTCCCTAATCCTTTACCCTACCCGCTACCCTATCCTCAACTCTAACCCACTACCCTACCATCTACTATATGCTTCACCTAAACCCTCTTCCTAATGGAGCCTCGTGGCCGTGCGGTTAGCGTCACCAAGCGTATAGCAGTACCATGCCAAGGGGTGAGGGTTCGATTCCCGCTCCGAGCGATGAAATTTTTCGCAAGAAATGTTTCTTCCTCTTATCTACTGGTGCTCGTAATGTACAGGGAGCGGCCAAAATGTTTGGGATAGGCATTTTTTTTGGTCTCTCACAAAAAATTCTCAAATTTTGGCAGTTTGTCAACTTATTATATGTACATCATTGGTACAAATTTAGGCTCGATTGGTTAATCTTTCGCGAAGCTAGAACAGTTCTCGTGAAACACTGTTTTTTAGACAGCCAATTTTTGAACTGTCATATTTACGACACCAGTGAACCGAATTGAATGAAATTTTGAACGGTGGCAATGGTGGAAATTCCTTACCCCATCGAAATCATTTAGGTATGAAGACCTTTATATTTACACTCGTAACAATGCATCCGGTACATTTCATACTTAGTATAGTGCGATTATGTAGTCATGAAAAATTAGTTGAATTATTTTATACAGTGTCGATCAAAACAATAGGGCCATCAGTCATTTTTCATACAAAATGACCAAGTTTGACGATGTTATACTCGGTTTCTAGTGAACCGATTTGGCTGAAATTTTGACAGTCGCCATGGAGTTACGTGAATTTTGATTTGTATTTAATTGATTGAGATCTGTTCACTAAATCACAAGATATATAATAGGATCACTTTCAGATTGCCATCACCAAAGTATCTGATATTTGATGATTGATTAAGAAGCACTAAAATTAACGATGCGATTTAAACATGGCATGGGGACATTTTTATTGAATTGACCACAAATAACCATTATAAAAATCTGGTGTTATTGTTTTGTCGCATCGTATATCTGTAACTTTTGAAGTAGTGAACAGAACTCAAACAATTTGATACAAATCAAATTAAATTTCACGTAATTTCACGTTGGCTGGAAAAATTTCAGCCAAATCGATTTACTAGAAACCGAGTAGGTACCATATTGTCAAACTTGTCTGTTTTGTATGAAATAGGACCGGTGGTCTTATTGTTTTTGTGAAGTTGAGATACATGATCTGGTATAAATCAGTAGAAGTGCACAATTATCAGAATTTGCTAATTTGATTCGTCAATGTAGTGAAAGCCATGGGAGAAAAATTTTCCAGAGCATCAGTGATATCTGAGGTAACCTTTAATATTATGTAGTTAAAGCCTTCAGATCTACACTCGTAACAAAGTATCGTGCACACCTAGAACGTATTATAGTGTATTTAAGTAGACATAAATGATTAGTTTAACCGTGTACCACATAATTTAGATTTGTTCTAAATCATCCAAACCATTCTGGAATTGAGATATACAGTTTACATTTGTAATGATCTAATGATATACAGTTTATATTTGTAATACCCTTAAGTGCAAAAATATCGCCATGTATTCCATTTGATTCATACATGTAATGCAAGTCATTTCCAGTACATCTGGGATATCTGAAGTATCACTTATACTTTGGTCTACACTTGTAACAATGCATCGGGTACATTTCAAATTTGGTATAGAGAATAGATCAGTTTAATCCTATGATATTTGTATATTCTGAATGAAAATGAGATATATATTTTTTTAATACAGATAAAAAGATATATGTACTACTAGGGCAGTTCAGGCTTCATACATGTCAAAAAATCAAAGCTCCCATATGTTCATTACAATCCTTGGTGCAAAACTAGAGTCCTGTCAAATTTTCAGCCATTTAGATGGTGATTTAATGGTGGCCCAAAAGCAAAGTAGGTTTATATGGGAATTACTATGAAGAATTTTTAAAAAAGGTTCTCCTCGCTGTAGAGCATTAACACATGGATGAAGTCATAGGGTCAAAGTTAAATTGAATTCTTCATACCTTAATGATTAATGTTGCCGAAGACCGCAACTCGTTTCGACTCACGAAAATGAAGTTATTAATCAATATTCATCCATGCATGCTTGAACAGCAGACCACAGCTCGATCGACACGCTTGACACGCAATCATAGTATGCGTGTTACCTTCTTGCACACCTTGCAGGACATCGTGTATAAAGTTGCGCATGCTAGTGAGAATTGGTTTAATAACTTTTTACCCGATTGTCGAAATAAGTTTCGGTCTTCGGCAACATTCATCACTGAGGTCTGAAGAATTCAATTCGGCGTTGACCCTATGACTTCATCCATGTGCCAATGCTCTACAGCGAGGATAACCTTTTTGGAAAATTCTCCATAGTAATTCCCATATAAACCAATTTTGCTTTTGGGCCACCATTAAATCACCACCGAAATGGCTGAAAATTTGACAGGACTCTAGTTTTGCACCAAGGATTGAATTGAGCATATGGGAGCTTTAAATTTTTGACATGTTTAAAGTCTGAACTGCCCTAATGTACTACATATGGTTTAAATTTGTAATGGTCTATCAGTACAAGTGCACAAACTCCAGAATTTTCCAAAATTTGTCCATACATGTAATACAGGTAGTAACTTCTGGTCGTTATGGATAATTTGGTGATCTACACACCAAAATTTTTGAAATGCCTCCAGCACGCCAAAAATCAGCAAAAGAAATTGCTGAATTTCAGCAACATTTTTGCTGAATTTCAGCACAACTTTGCTGATCAAAATTGCTGGATGGTTCAGCAAGTTGAAAAATAATTGATGATACTCAGTTATTTGTATTGCTGAATGCAATCAGCACGCCAAAAATCAGCAAAGTTTGCTGATTACCAGCAAAAATATTTTGCAGTGTATGTTACAGCCGTAAAAGGGCATAAATCTTACAGCTTCAACCATTAACACCGCAGCCACAAGAGTTTTTCGACATTTCCATTGGAATATATCATTTAAGCTTAGAATTAAAACGCAGAATCAAGTGAAAAACAGGAGGTGTACAGTACATTTACAGCTATACACTCCCGGTCAAAAGTTTGGGGTCACCCCCTCAAAAACATGTCATTTTTTTAGGCCCATTCATTCATTTATTTAGTATTACATCAAATTCAAGATAAAACTGAATCAACAATATTTCTCCATAATACACGGTTCGTGGCAGCCGCTCTCCATCCTCGGTTGCGCCCGATGTTCGCCAAGTCACGCTCCACCTGGTCCGCCCATCGTGCTCTCTGCGCTCCACGCCTTCTTGTGCCAACCGGATCAGTTGCAAACACCAGCTTTGCAGGGTTGTTGTCCGGCATTCTTGCAACATGCCCTGCCCACCGTATCCTTCCGGCTTTGGTCACCTTCTGGATGCTGGGTTCGCCGTAAAGTGCAGCGAGCTCGTGGTTCATTCTTCTCCGCCACACACCGTTCTCCTGCACACCGCCGAAGATCGTCCTTAGCACGCGTCGCTCGAAAACTCCGAGTGCTTGCAGGTCCTCCTCGAGCATGGTCCATGTCTCGTGCCCGTAGAGGATCACCGGTCTTATTAGCGTTTTGTACATGGTGCATTTGGTGCGTGGGTGAATCTTTTTCGACCGCAGTTTCTTCTGGAGCCCGTAGTAGGCCCGACTTCCGCTGATGATGCGCCTCCGAATTTCACGGCTCACGTTGTTGTCAGCCGTCAGTAAGGATCCGAGGTAGACGAATTCCTCCACCACCTCGAAAGTATCCCCGTCTATCGTAACATTACTACCCAGACGGATCCGGTCGTTTTCAGTTCCGCCTACCAGCATGTACTTTGTTTTTGAGGCATTCACCACCAGTCCGACCTTTGCTGCTTCGCGTTTCAGGCGGGTGTACAGCTCTGCCACCGTTCCAAATGTTCTGGCAATAATGTCCATGTCGTCCGCAAAGCACACAAGTTGTCCGGATTTTGTGAAAATCGTTCCTCGGCTGTTGAGCCCGGCTCGTCGCATCACACCTTCCAGAGCGATGTTGAAGAGTAGGCATGAGAGTGCATCACCTTGTCGCAGTCCCCGGCGAGATCCGAATGAACTAGATAGTTCACCCGAAACCCTTACGCAGTTTTGCACACCGTCCATCGTTGCTTTAATCAGTTTAGTCAGCTTCCCAGGAAAGCCGTTTTCGTCTATGATTCTCCATAGCTCTGCGCGATACTGTCGTATGCCGCTTTGAAGTCGATGAACAGGTGATGCGTTGGGACCTTGTATTCGCGGCATTTTTGGAGGATTTGCCGTACGGTAAAGATCTGGTCCGTTGTCGACCGGCCGTCGATGAAGCCGGCTTGATAACTTCCCACGAACTCATTTGTTTTAGGTGACAGACGACGGAAGATGATCTGGGATAGCACTTTGTAGGCAGCATTCAAAATGGTGATCGCCCTGAAGTTCTCACATTCCAAATGGTCGCCTTTCTTGTGAATGGGGCAGATTACCCCTTCCTTCCACTCCTCCGGTAGCTGTTCGGTTTCCCAGATCCTGACTATCAGCCGATGCAGACAGGTGGCCAACTTTTCTGGGCCCATCTTGATGAGTTCAGCTGCGATACCATCCTTACCAGCTGCTTTGTTGGTTTTGAGCTGGTGAATGGCATCCTTAACTGGGAAACGTGATATTCTCGGCCTTTGCAGTCTTAAAGAGCAGCGAGAAACGATATTCTCTCTACATCCGACGGTTTCGGTAATGTATTTTACCTTTTTCAAGGATTAGAGGTTACGCTCTCTTGTACATGTATAGTAATGCTCTACATCGGATAGTCTAGGTACATGGGTTTCGAGATGGCGCCCGTTGCGGTGCATGTGTCGCGAAATTTTTGCGAGCTACTGTATCGTGGGAGGCTTTTTGCTATAAAAATCTAGCTTTTTGGCTCGCGTTCTATGCTATAATCGCACTGTTTTATCGCCTACGCTTTTGACCTAAACAGTTTGTGGCTGTTTTCGCTAACTTTTACATGTACAAGAGAACGTAACCTCTAATCCTTGAAAAAGGTAAAATACATTACCGAAACCGTCGGATGTAGAGAGAATATCGTTTCTCGCTGCTCTTTAAGACTGCAAAGGCCGAGAATATCACGTTTCCCAGCTAAAGTTCCCACAGTCGAAAGCAACCATTTCCGGCATCCTTAACTTCCCTCAGCGTTTGAGTTGGTTCATTTCCGTCTTCCGCTGCACTGGCGTCATCATTTCCTCCGTTGCCGTGGGCTCCCGTGCCTACGTTCACCACGCCGTTCAGGTGCTGATCGAAGTGCTGCTTCCACCTTTCGATCACCTCACGTCCGTCCGTCAAAAGGCCTCCGTCTTTATCCCTGCATATTTCGGCTCGCGGCACGAAGCCGTTGCGGGATGCGTTGAGCTTCTGATAGAACTTCCGTGTTTCTTGGGAACGGCACAGCAGTTCCATTTCTTCACACTCCGCTTCTTCCAGGCGGCGCTTTTTCTCCCGAAAGATGCGGGTCTGCTGTTTCCGCTTCTGTTTATAACGTTCCACGTTCTGTCGAGTCCCTTGCTGCAGCATTACCGCCCTCGCTGCATTCTTCTCCTCCAAAACCGTTCTGCACTCTTCGTCGAACCATTCGTTCCGTCGATTCCGTTCCACGTACCCGATGGTGCTCTCGGCTGCGTCGTTGATGGCTGCTTTCATTGTACTCCAGCAGTCCTCTAGAGGGGCCTCATCGAGCTCGCCCTCGTCTGGCAACGCGGCCTCGAGATTCTGCGCGTATGCTGAGGCGACATCCGGTTGCTTCAGTCGCTCTAGGTTGTACCGTGGCGGTCGCCGGTACCGTACATTGTTGATGACGGAGAGTTTTGGGCGCAGTTTGACCATCACCAGATAGTGGTCGGAGTCGATGTTGGCGCCACGATAGGTCCTGACGTCGATAATGTCGGAGAAGTGCCGTCCGTCAATCAGAACGTGGTCGATTTGAGATTCCGTCTGCTGTGGTGATCTCCAGGTGTAACGATAAGGGAGGCTGTGTTGGAAAAAGGTGCTACGTATGGCCATATTTTTGGAGGCGGCGAAATCAATGAGTCGTAGGCCGTTTTCGTTCGTCTGCTGGTGGGCGCTGAACTTACCAATCGTCGGTCTGAATTCCTCCTCCTGGCCTACCTGAGCGTTCAAATCACCTATGATGATCTTGACGTCGTGGCTTGGGCAGCGATCGTACTCGCGTTCGAGCTGCGCGTAAAATGCGTCCTTGTCATCATCAGTACTTCCGGAGTGTGGGCTGTGCACGTTTATTATGCTGAAGTTGAAGAATCGGCCCTTGATCCTCAACCTGCACATTCTTTCGTCGATCGGCCACCAACCGATCACGCGCCTCTGCATATCACCCATCACGATGAAAGCTGTTCCCAGCTCGCGTGTGTTGCCGCAGCTCTGGTAGATGGTATGATTACCTCTAAACGTTCGCACCATGGATCCTGTCCAACACACCTCCTGCAGCGCTACGATGCCGAACCCGCGGTCCTTCAGTAGATCGGCGAGTATGCGGGTGCTCCCAATGAAGTTGAGAGATCGGCAGTTCCACGTACCGAGTTTCCAATCGCAAGTCCTTTTTGTTCGCTGGGGTCGTTGCCGTTGGTCTCGGTTCGTATTATTCTGTTGCTGATTTTCCGTTACAATGGTTTTTTACGGCTGGCTCGTAGGGCCTGACACCAACTCCCTACTTTCCCGATGACCATAGTGCACAGTTGAGCTTAGAGTCCTTCCCTGGCACTCGGACGTAGATCAGCCGCCCCTAACATGGGGATCAGACGCTGATGTGAGCCGCTCCTCCTGGAGAACAGACGCTCAGGTTTGCCGAAGCAAACCCCCCCTTCTCTGTCAGCCTACGACCAAAGTTCCCACCGGGGTTGGTTACCCGATCTTCCCTAAGGTTGCTCATAGTTTCCGGCCGGTACCGCGTGGAGGTAGGGATAGGAGTTGCTGGGCAGAGGCTAGTGGATCACAATGGGATCTGAATTGCGCAGCATATCCAGCCTTTACCGTGCCATATCTCCGCCAATTTGCGTCTGATTTCGAAACCCTAGGTTTCATTAAAAAGATAATAAGTCAAAGAAAATTTGAACATGATTTAAAAGAAACTTTTTCAAAAAAAATGTGCATGTAAACTTAACCCAAAGTTGCCGAATTTTCTAAAAAATGAAGATAAACTTACGGCAGTGTCGCTGGAAATTGGGTCGACCAAATTTTAAGATGAGGGCGGTAATATAACCCATTTTCTATTAGCTTTCAACTGCTTTTTACAGAACTTAGCTAAAAAATCTAGAAAAAAAGTTATTGAGTAAATTAACTCTTCATGTCATCGACCAAAAGTTTGGGGTCACCACTCAATATGCTGTATCGGCCAAAAGTTTGGGGTCACTTTCGTAAAACATGGAAAAGTGATTTGGTGATATCTTCGTCATCTATAGTTCAATTTTAATTCTTTTTGGCTCGTTTCAAAGATAAATAACTAAATTTACGTTTGATGTCTTTAACTTAACGTATTTAGCAATTTTTGTTTATAAAAATGTTATGTAAAGTTAACACATTTCACCACACTTCAAAAAATGAGGCAACTTTACGTTAAGTATTAGTATGTGAATTTCAACAAATATGTGTGGTTCAATGTCTATGCAGTAGTATCTTTTATTTTCGTACACTACGTACACGACGCGACCGCTCCCGGGTTAACGTCGGTGATCTCATCGAGCGGCTGGATGGACTAATGATGAAAAAAGGAACACACCAATGTAATACATTTTGGTAGGAATTACAAATAAACTAGTTTATTTCAATCTGAAACATTTATTTCACTATTGAAGAATGAATGTCATCGTTCTCTCTCATGAAAAATATTTTTATTTCCTGCTTGTTAGCAAGATGTTACATTTGGAAATCATCTTGTCGACCTGTTGTTTGAATAGAAATTTGTTGTCCAAAGTTAGACCAAAATAATTATCCACGTTCGACCATTCCACCGCTTCCACCACAGACAAACAGACGTAACACCTAGAACAATTTTGGAAATTTCGCAAGTGTTACATCTGTTTGTAAGTGGCTAAACAATAAAATGTGATTTTGCAATCTTGAGCCGGAACAATTCGCCTCGGTATTCGCCGTTTTGACACACATCTTCCAAGTGGTGAAGTACTATGTCAGCACATTCGGGCTTCTTTGCGGTCGCAATGGAACTATCGTAGTTCCACTTTCATTCTGGACGACTGCGAGTGCGGTATCATCGACAAATAGGGTCTGGGACCATTTGGGCAGGAGCACCTATTTTGGGCACTTGCTGCTATAACTCAGTCAATTTTTCACCGATTGACTTGATTTTTGAAACACGATCAGCTAGGCACAGTATCTAGCCATGTACAGAAATTCAAGTCAGTCGGTTTGAAATTGATTGAGTTGTAGCAGCAAGTGCCCAAAATAGGTGTTCCTGCCCAAATGGTCCCTACCTACCTAACTACAGAGATTCGTTTTCCTGTCCGAAGGTTTTAACTTTTTTCATCAGGTAGGTAGCTGGGAAGATTGTATCGCAGTTTATACACCAGGCCACCATATCAGACGTTATCGAAAGCATTTTCAACTATGGCAGATGTTTTAGATTCGATCTTGTTTCTCCTGAAAATGTTGGTTACTCGAATCAGTTGCTTAACTGCTCATCAAAAGCTTAACTGCTCATCGATTAAGACGATACACTCAACCCAGCGATAGAGTAAACGTACAAATTTTACCCAACCGCTTTGGCGCGCCACTGACTGCTACTCATTTTTCTGTTTCATTTGGAAACGTGTATTCACCACAATGATGCTATAATTTTTATTCCGTGAGAGTTTCTTTCTTTGAAAGATAGGTGACGGTTTTATGGCACTTGCTATGAATTCTGCCATAAATTGTGTATTTTTCAAACATTCGCACACCCCTATGAAAATCTGAAGGCAAGCCATAAAAGTGGAGAGTGCTCTTACAGTGACCTCAAAAGTATTGAAACCAGTGAAGTTTTCATTGACTTAAAAAACAGAGTATACGTATTATAGACAACTGCATCGCCGTGATGATTCTGCTTATCATCGGAAGCCTGAACTAATGGTAGATTAAAGAGATGTTTTTCGAGATCTTCGTCTAGCGGTCAGGGAGAGACAATATTGTTAAAGCATACAAGCAAATTGTAGTTGTAGTTGCTTCAAAATTATATATACACGCAGAAAAAAAAACCATGTTAAAATCAAAACTATTTGTGTTAAATTCAAAAAAATTGTCAATTTGTTCAGGCAACAAAAATAAAACTGTTTGGAGCAAATCGAACGTCACATATGAAGCAAATGCAATCCATGTTTGAAACAAAAATGCATCTTCTGACAGATGTAAATATTTTTGTTTTTTTTTTGTGGCGGGTCGGCCCGATGGAAATGTTTGTTTTCCCATTAAACTTATAAAGTCATTTCCTTCGCTGGAAAACCCACCTCCCATGTTGTACTTTCAATGCCAACATCTTGTATACATCTATTAGTTAACATATGCTCCTGAAAACAACGGGATTTCGTGGAGACTTTCGGTGAAACTTTCCTTTTTTGCAGGAGGAAAGCTTGTTTGATGTTCCAGCAGCAACTTGTGAGTTTTGTTTATGTTCTCGACGGCGGAACGGGGGGCTCCTTAATGGGTGTTGTCGAAATAATTGTGTAATTGAGTTAGTTTTAAAAATTAAAATTTTTTCCGTGCACGCAGAAAAAAGCATGTTAAAATCAAAAATATTTCAGGTAAACTCAAATAAATTGTCAATTTGTTCTGGCAACAAAAATAAAACTGTCTGGAGCAAATCGAACGTCACATTTGAAGTAAATTCAAACCATTTTTGAAACAAACATGCATCTTCTGACAGGTTGTGTTAGAAACAAATGTAAAAAAATTTGTTTTTTTTTTGTGGCAGGTCGGCCATACGGAAATATTTGTTTTTCTATTAAATTTACAAAGTCATTTCCTTCTCTAGGAAAACCCACTTCCCGCGTGGCACTTTCAATGCAAACATCATGTAGATAACATACGCTCCCGAAATCAATGGGATTTCGTGGAAACTTTTGGTGAAACTTGATTTTTTTTTTTGCAAGAGGAAATCTTGTTTGGTGCTGCAGCAGGAACTTGAGAGTTTTGTTTATGTTCTCGACGGCGGAACGGGGGGCTCTTCAATGGGTATTGTAGAAATCAATATGTAATTGAGTTACTTTTAAAAATTAATATTTTAGTTTTAAATATTTTATCAGTTTACCGAATAAACATGGATATTTTTGTTTGAAACGAACAAAATTTGTCTCCGTGTGAAATATTATGTTGCTTATTTCTAGTTTTTGTTTGGATTTTTCTACATCCGACGTATCTGATCCCCTTTTTTGTTGGATGATTTTTTGTAATGTTTTTTATTTGTAGTTTATTTAAATCTGAATTTAATAAGACTCTGAAAGTCAACACTGGATAAAAACGATTTTTCGTTGAGTTGGTATTTTTTCCGGGCTCAGGCGAGATTAACCTACTCAGCGTTTTACGATATTTACCATAGGTTCTCAAACTTTTAGGTGAGTGACACCCTTTTGCCATCGGACGTGCTTTTCGCGACCCCCATAGAAATTCCCTCGTTTGTTGTCTGTTACAGTAAACTATTCGACTTTCCTTCGCGACCCCCTGGATGAAGGCTAGCGACCCCCCGGGGGGGGTGGGGGGGGGGTCTGGGAGTCGCGACCCACAGTTTGAGAAACCATAATATATACTATTTAACCCTCTACTTCCCATGGTTGCTCTAGAGCACCATCGATTTTCGACGAACTAGAGTCAAACGGAATTAGATGCAATAGTTTTTAAAGAATGATTGTAATCTTATTAGTTAAACCCAACTGCCAACTTCTTGTTTTAATAATGGAACAATTGATAAACAATCAGAATACTATTGATTTAGAACTATTTTTTATTTAGAAACTAGCTGTCCCGGCAAACGTTGTCTTGCCAAGCTGTGGTGGTTTGACAACTGTTGAGCTCATAACGTCACCGCACTCTAGATTGGTTTCATTTCGTACGTGTTGATTTTCTTCCCAGCTAACGAAAATCAGTACTTTATCAATTTTCACCCTTTTCTAGTTGATTTTCGTAGCTTTTTGTACATATAAACACAGCCAACACGAATACGAACCGGATCGTGCAAGAGTCAAGCTGATCGGTTCATCCGTTCTTGAGTTTTGTTGCCTCAAAGGGACTTCAAACTCATTTTTATATATATATAGATGAGTGGAAATAGAGCAATAATTGGGTTGATTGCAGAATCCGTGTACGTTGGGGATGGACATTAGTATGGGACACGCTTGTGTGTGTGTGTATGTGTGTATATACAATCCATCGCCCACTGGCCGGCAGTGCTTTTATGGAAGAAAAATGTCTGCGTCTGTTTTGGCCATTTACTTTTATGCGTAGACGTAAACATTTTTAGTCCTGGAGATGGAAGGTGATAGCTCTACTGTACATCTAACGACCCATTTCGAGGTATGCCTTGACTCGCACGTGCATCCTGAGGTCGTCTTCTGCAACAGTAAGCCCCGCATTAATGCATCCGGATATCAAATGGATATCTGAAATGCATTAAAACTTCCTGAATCAAAAATTTATATTTTTGATTCTGGCGCGTATTTAGTGTAGTAAGTTTCACAGGTATAAATAAAATGAAGCATTTTGATAGGAAAGATCTCACCAAGTTTCTCGTAGTCTGCCATTACTCTCGATTCTCCTGCATCGGAATACACTTGAACAGCAAAAGCCGGGCCGGAGTCATAGTCCCATACAAAATCTATTAATGGGATGGAATTTGCACCTCACATGTATCAATCGACGCGCGACGTGGAGGGTACAATTGACTCGTTATTGCTAAGACACCAAAACGCGAGAAACTACGCGAAAGAAATACACTTTCACACGCGGAAAACTGATCGAATGGCCCGGCCATATCATTAACGGAATCGTTGGGATATTCTAACACGGGTGGCGTACCGGCACGAGCCACCAGCCAAGTCAAAACCACTTATTTAGTATTTCATATAGCACACGTGTTTAAATATTATACACAAGGTGCCACCTTGCGAATAAATCACGAATCAAAGACACAACCATCAGACAGTTTTTAGCTTGATGAAGAACTTTGTTGAAGATGGCGTCATTCTATCTTATCAGGATTCTGAGATATATAAGTTTGAAGATTTTTTACCCTGGCGCCACTTAGCGGACGATTCTCGAACCAAAGACGCCATTGCCAGATAGTTCTTAGCCTGCTGAACAACTTTGCTGAAAACGGCATGCTTGTACCTCATTAGGGTATCGAGATAAACGTGTTTGAATTTTTCAGACCAATGCGCCACCTAGCGGATAAATCAGATAGTTCTGAGCTTGCTGAAGAATTTTGCCGAAGACAGCATCATTCTATCTTATCAGGTTTCTGAGATATGAGGGTTTGAACATTTCTGACACTGGCTGCCGCCATTGCCAGTTAGTTCTTAACCTGCTAAACAAATTCGCCGAAGACACTATACTTCTACCTCATCGGGATCTTGAGATATACGTTACGCAAAGTATGTGGCCAATTTTGGTACCCCAAGACAATCCGGAATAACTCCGGAACCATGTGGACCAGGCACCCATGTCCCCGGCATAATAAACTAGAAGAGTTTTTCGGGAAGTTGTGAAAATTTCATCAAAATCCATCGAAAAACAAAAAAAGTTATGACCAATTTGTGCTTTTCCGAAGGTGGAAAATGTACGTTGGCTGGATGAAGGTTAAAATAAGAAGATCAGGTGCGCTGGTTTTGTTGACGAAGAGATTTGTGCGCTCATAATCGTGGGTAGGTGTCAAAGTCAGCCATTGTGGCGGCCATTTTGGGATTCTAACAAGTCTGTCCTTAACTAACTTAAAAAAAAAAGATAGTTGGCCAACTGGCCATCCATGGTGCTCGCATCATTTTTGTTCGAGCTTGCCCTCTACCACCTAGTTGATGGTCAGCCAAACTTGGTTGTTTCAGCATTGGACGAACATATTTCCGTGACTACACGCTAAAACTACTCAGCGCTAAAATGTGTAAGACCTACTCATAAGTGCATTATTTCCAGACCACACAAAAATGTGTGACAGTTACACATTCTCAAAAAAAACAGCTCGTACACTCGTCTAGATGCGAAATGTTGATTTTTTTTGTTTTCCAAGGTCACTAGTAAACCTAGCTAGATTAGCGTACAAAAATTTTTGCGAATTTAACGATTTTGCGGACACTGGAGCTGATTTTGTAAATGTGCAAGGGTTACACATTTTTTGTGTAGTCTGGAAATTATGCACTTTAGTGCTGAGCGACGTTAGCGTGTATTGGTTTGAATCAGAGTGTCACGTCTGTTTGTCTGTGGTCAGATTTTCTATCATTTTCTTTCTTGATCTTGAAAATTTTCTTCGAGCTGCAGCAAAGTATCGTCGTTGAGGAAAGTCAGCCAACAGACATCTGCACCACATGTTGCCCAGGAATTTGCGCCCATTTACAATACACCATGCTCAAGCTTACGACTCGCCCAAATCAGTTCGTAGCTAATCGTCGTAATGAGAGCATCTGCTTTGCGACTGCGACCTCGAATCCACAGTACAGTTATCTTTCGCCCGCGATCCGTTCTTCGATAATAGCAGACTCCTCCAAGTGTCAACCGAATCGAATTCCTTTGCGTGCGCAGACAATCAATGTGCTGCTGTTGTGTGACCGTTTCGCTAAACTTACTATCCAATCTGGTCCAACGCATTGCCGATGACATAATGGATCTAGTCTACTGTCAGAGACGCCGCTGTCCAGCTTCTCCGACGGGTAGCCTGAATTCAGTGGCGGTGGCAGTCGAAGATCAATACCAATGCCACCGTCACCTCCATCAACCGGCATCCACCAATGATCGAGAGCAACGGATCGTGCAGCAAGAAGGTGATTGATTCAGTTTACACGCCAAGAGACATATCATATCGCCACAGATGGAGACTAATTAGACGGACGGGATGCCACTGCAAAATATCAGCCCCTTGCGCCGTAATAGAGGAAAAACAATTAATCATTCCGTGCATCGTCTCCCCGTTTCGTCGCAATTGCTTGGCAGATGGTTTTCACCGAAACGGGAAAAACAACTCATCTATAGTGAACGTATTTTGTTTTTATCACTCTATATCTATTCAGACGCAGCGGAGACAAACACGACGACGACGGGCAGTGACCCTTTGGTGGAAGTGATGCCGGCACCGCTACTGGTGGGGTCTAGTTTTTATAACGTGATCTACGATACCGTGGAACTGGAACCATACTTCTGGGCTATGGATCGGACTCAGAGCGAGGAAATGCTTCGAGGAACTCCGGACGGAAGCTGCCTGGTGAGGCCGTTTAAGATGAAGGTGGGTTAATTGCATGAGGAATGCTTTGAAACAGAGAAAACATCGCAAAAAATGACATTCTAATAGCGAACAGTGCAAAATCATGCAATACTGAAATAATTAAATAAACAAATACCTTAACACATAATCAAGAAAGAAAGCAAGTCATAAAAAATCAAACTATCGATAAAATATTTAAAAATATTCAAGAATATCCAAGAGTAATGTAGACTGTTCAAAAACATACAAAAGGATTCAAGAATATCCAAGAATGTTCTAAAATACACAATCATCTTAAGAAGAACACTCAAAATATCTTAGCTTTATTAAGACTGTTAGAGTGTGATGGTTTTTGGTACCTTAATGCTGGGTAACATTGATCACAATTTTCGATCTTTCTTGATTAAATTGCTTTGTTTAACCAATCGTCTAATTTTTAATTTTGTTGATTTGGGCTAACATTGATTATCTCAGTGATCAACGTTCGTTCGTGTTCAAAGACCCTTACTTAACCTTCACGTACCCGACCCCCGACATCTCATTTTCAAAATGCTGGCATTTCGTCAATTATCATTCGATTTTTTGAAGTCAGCCTAAATCGATCAGAAACTGGTGCAAGTTTATTACACTCAAGACTGGAAGAGTCGAACCAGCCAAGTGCTGAAAGTCTCTATGAAGACAAATTAATCAATTACTTTCAAGTGGACATGGTTGCAAACCAGAAATGTCCCCGATGACGCCCCCGTGGAACCTGTGCTAGATGTTCCGGGGTGGCCATATTAGTTGATACATACTTCACACTATCGCTTCTGGCTCAGTCATTTGAATTCATGAAGATTGATATGTCGCACGAAATGTTTAGGTTTTATTTAAATATAATCATCGCAGTTGTGTTTCACAGTTCGCAACAAAAAATTCGCTGGAAATCGATGGTACAAACACAATAACATGCGAAATAATCACTTTAAGTAATTTTGGCGACTCCCTGACCCCAGCACAATCCGGAATCTCTCCGGAATGGTTCCGGATATTGCATGGTCGCTTGAGTATAATAAACTTGCATCAATTTAAGATCGGTTGAGGGAAACCTAAAAAAAAATCGATTGAAATTGACGAAATGCCAGTATTCTGAAAATGAGTTTTCGGGGGTCGGGCACGTGAAGGTTAACTTGAAAAATTAATCACAAGATGGCGCAAATGTTGCTGCAAAGATTACATATGGCCACGGTCCATGAGTCAAATTTCAAATGTGAAGTAAATATGTGTCAATGATATTCAAACTAAGGGTTAACATTCAAAGTTGGTGTCTTCGTTGAAGTTGTACATACGGATGTGAGCGTTCTATTCAAATGATCTCTAGTTAGAGTTTTTCTCACTAGATGGTGCTGCACTGCAGTATGCATTATTTCATTTCATGGTATCTCAGCCGAAAAACAACTTTGATGTTATCTAAAAATATGCTTAACTGACCAAACTAAGCTCGGTAACAGGTGGCACTGGGGATGAAAAAAAAGCTATTGTTGTTAAATCTCGATTAAGTGACTAGGTATACAGAATCTGATGGCGTGTTCATGTCGGAAAGAATAATAGTTAAAAATCAACGCACTATATATCGCACGGAAATCTTGGTCTACATACAAAACCTTTTACAGGGATTTTTTTTATCTATGAAAATATTCAGCAATGCCTCTTGATAATTGTCCATGGAATTCCTGTAGGGATTACTCGTGATATCCCTCTTGTTTTCTTCTTTGCTTTCTTTTGAGATTAGTAGTATTCCTCTCAGTTTCTTCTGGGATTTCTCCTGAATTGTTACTGGTATTCCTTAAGTGGTTTCTCTCATGATTTTTCCTGGATTTCCTCAATGGATTTTATCTGAGATTCTTAAGAGAATCCTTCTAAGATTCTTTGAATGATTTCTCCACGAATCCTTTTGGGATTCTTCTTAGGATTCCTTCCTAGATTACTTCAGGGATTTTTGCAAGACTGCCTCAAGGACACCTTTTGAGATTATTTTAGGGATTATTCTAGGATTCTTTCATGAATTACTTCCGGAATTCCTTCAGGGATTTCTGCTAGGATCTCTCCATGGATTCTGAAGCGTAACTTCGTCATATCTTCACCTTAAGCTACAAATGTTTATAAAAATATAAATTCCTATTCCTATTCCTATAGAAGATTCAACAAAGGAGCCGAAACGTTGGACGTAGGAGCAACAACAGTTTTTTTACTAAGCTGATCGTTCCCTTCGTTGCGGTAGTATGTAATGTTGCAGTAATGGCAATTGAGCACTTTTTCGACTGAAACGCCTATTTAAAAAAATATTCCTTAACATTTTCACTGCTGTGTTCTTTTTATTGCGGTAGTATTCCTATCATCCCCAATTTCATATAAATTCAATGGGCTACCGCAGCATTAGGAACCAAAATTAATTTTACCCCCATAATAGGAACAGTGTTTCTAATGTTGCTACAAGCGATTTATTATAGAAAACAGAGAAACGATACTTTTTTATATTTTCCAAGGAAAAATACCGACTAACGTTTGGAAGCACTTTATTACGATATTTTTTTTTAAATGAATTTATACTATTGCCCAAGGGGCCTGCAACTCTAAACTTTCCAGTAATATTACTTTTTGTCTCATGATAGTATTGCGTAGTATTTCTAGTATCACTGATAGTTTCAGATCAAAGCAGCTGTTGCTATCGTGGTTGTTATGGCCATGCAACTAGCTTTGCCTCTCATTACAAAATGTCAACACGTCAGCAGCTTCGTGCACTTCCGCTTAGTTATTATTAGTTGAAAGCGAAATGTTATATTCTTTATATTTTTTAGTTGAAAAGCAAAATCTTATGGTAAGTAACAGTCATACAGTATGCAGCTGATGTAAGAATTCATTTTAATAAATATAAATTCATTCCTACAGGCTCCATTTTGGTATTCCGGCAGCCGAGAGAAAATTTCATACAGCCGTGTTCTCAAACAGGACCCAAAATCCAATTGCAGCAGCATTCATTTGATAAACGTCTGACCTTTGAGAGAACCCGGTTATTGGAAAAATCTGAAATTCATAGTCTCCCGGTGTGGATACTCACTCCCAGCGGCATGGCAAAAACGTTTATGAAATCTAAAAGCAATTGAAATAAACTTGTTAAGAGAGAAAAGGAGAATCCATTGAAAATTGTGGAGGAGACAACGAGACTGCTCGACTGATTAGAAGCGCACTAATAGAATCCTGGGACTAAATGGCGGAGCGTTAGCTGTGAAAGTTTGTTACCGTTTTAACTGGGAGATTCTTCGGAGAGTACGGATATTTCTGAAATTGTGACTTACGCTATTTTACTTGTATTGAAAACTATGCAAAAATAAAACGAATGATTATTTTGATTTGTTTGTCGTTAATGCTTAGATCATACACAAAAAATGCGCTTGTTTTCGACTTCGAGTTTTCGACTTGCGAAGTTGGATTTTTCTCCAAATCCATGCGTCGGACCTAACTTCGGAAGTGGTGCGCTGAATAGTAAACATGGTCCGCTATACATCGCACCAGTTCCGAAGTTAGGTCCCACGCACGGATTTGGAGAAAAATCCAACTTCGCAAGTCGAAAATTCCGGGTTTCAACTGCACGGAGAATAAAAACTGTTCGTTCACTGCGCAACTTGGTGTGAAAATTCCAAAAGCTAAAATGGCGATCATCATGTTTCTACTGTAAAGCTAGAGTAGCTGTAGCTGACAAGACAACATTTAGCTAACTATCGTTATTCTAAACTACTGAAGCCCATCGGTTAATCATCAAAAAAGACACGGACACTTTTAAACACATTTCAGTTTTGGTGGTCCAGACCCGGTGACGTTTGTTTCACTCTTAAACTTTATCGCAGTAAGCTGCTTGCTTGGATGCTGATTTAAGGAAAGTATTTTCTAGTATTTCTTAGTATTTATGGCTACCAGAAGAAGTTTAGAGTTGCACGCCCCTTGCTATTGCCACAATGATGAGCACATCAACCCTATTTAGACCACAAAAGGGCACTGCAAGCCGCGGTTGCTAAGATAAATTCTTCTCAGTATTTGGCGATTCATGGCCTTGTTGTGTACGATTCGGACTTGCATCAGCTTTCGGGCTTAAGGACAGACTTGTTGTAATCCCAAGATGGCCGCCACAATGGCCGACTTTGGCACCTACTCACGATTTCGAGGGCACAAATCTCTTCGTAAACAAAACCAGCGCATTTGATCTTCTTATTTTAAGCTTTTTACAAGTGAGCAAGAACAGAATAATGAAATGCACTGTTGTTTGAAGCTTGCTTCTTGAGATTTGTGCGTTTTAAGTTTTCATGCACCCTTGAAGCGGGATTTCAAGACGTTTGTCCTTAAAAGAATTTTGCCCTGCAGGGTTCACGAACTGTGCTGATTTATGACTTGATGACGGCACGGTAACACCCCTCCAGTTGGATTTTGTTTTGAGATTCCACAGGAATCCCAGGGATCTTTCGCGGTTTCTTCACAACTCCAGGAGTTCTTTGGGGAGTCCCGGGACTTCTTGATGAGATTCTTCGGGGGATTTGTTTAGCATTCCTTTGGGGGTTCTTCCAGGAATTTCTTCTGAGACTCCTAAAGAGATTCCGTCTGGGATTCCTTCAAGAGCTCTTACCAGGATTCCTCCAGGAAGTATTAACGGGATTCTTCCACAGATTCTTTCCTGCTTTGCTTGAGGAATACTTTCTGAGATAATTTCAGAAATTTCTGACTTTGTTTGATAATTCCTTCCAAATTTTCTCAAGAGCAGGGCGCAAAATTTTCGAGCAGACGAGCTGAAGTTCACCGTGCGGCAATTTTCATTCACTTGCCTGCATATTCATATTCAGCTGCTCGATACTCGTTTGTCAACTGAATGAAAGTCAATGAATATTTGTAAACATCTTACAAAGTGTCAAATTGCTGATAAAATATTGACGTTTCGATAACATTTAACCACAGACAAACAGACATACTACTTAGAAGAAAATTGCTTCAAAAACATCGTTTGGCATCTCACTAGCACCCTCTATAATGCTCAATCCGAAGTAATCATTTGCAGGTGTGGTTTCCCCCGGTTCGATGTAACAATTTTGCAGGTGACGACTCCCTCGTGGCGTCATCCATTCATAAAACATGAATGAAGGTTCATGATTGAGTCATTTTATGTAAACATTGATCGGCGTCGCGTTCATTTCTCTCCAAAATTGAGAGGTGATGTTGGCACACCAGCGCCACCATGACACATGCGAGCACAGTCCGAACCACACTATATTTTCAAAATGACCGTTAAATCGTGCGATGATTCCGATTTGAGTAGTATGTCTGTTTGTCTGTGATTTAACGGTGTTTTACACAGATCTTTTCCCATTTGATTGTTGTGGAGTGTTTTTGGATGGAATCGTAGCCATAAACGTAGGTAATTATGAGGATGTTTATCGATCGGCTTCATATTCAATGACTACGAATTGACTGACTGTGTGAAGAGGGAGAGCGAAAATGAATTTGTTTTTTTTTTTTTGAATGTTCAGTGCATAATCATTCAAATTCGTACTGTTTTCAGTCAATGACTATGAACATTTTGCACCCTGCTCAAGAGTATAATTCCGAGGTCTCTCTAGAATTACTCCTTTCAAGATTACCCCAGCATTTATTCCTGAGATTCTTCCAGATTCCGTCTGAGACTTCATTCCGGGATTTCTCATGGAGTTCCGTTAATCCTCCATTCGAGATTCTTTTAATAACTTCTGAGAAAAAAACCAGATGAAACTGAAGTATTTCCTTATAAACTCCTGGAGGATTTCGATTAGAAACATCTGAAATAATTCCAGAATTAACTTCCAGAGGAATTTCAGAATTATCTACAGGGATTTCAAACGGAACTCTTTGGGGAAACCAGAGAAGTGTTTCTAGATTAATCCTGGAAAGAGATCCTGAAGAAATTCCGGAAGAAGTTTCCGAAGAACTTCACGAAGAAGTTTTTGATGAAATGCCTGAAGCAAATCCTGAGAGAAGCCCATCGTTGATGAAGATCTCGAAAGAATCCCGGAAGGAGTTTCCGAAATAACAGTGGAAGTAGTCCCTAGAGGAATCCTGGAAGATGTTCACAGAGGAATCCCGGATTCTTGAAGCAATCCCAGAAGTACGTCCTGAAAGCATCCCGGAAGGAGCTCCAGGAAAAACCCCGAAGAAGTTTTTGGAGGAATACTCAAAGAAATTCTTGTAGGAATCCTGGAAGTGTCTCACAAATAATTCCTTAAAAATCCCAGAAGGAACTCCGGGAGAAATCTCGCATAGAAGTCCTGAAAGCCTGACAAAGTTTTGGAAGAAATTTCTAGAGAAATCTCGGAACAAATTCGTGAGCCAATCCTTGGCATAACTCCTGGGAAATTCCCAGAAGAAATCCCGGGTAAAATTGCTGGAATTTTCAGGAATACCTTCTGGAATTAAAAAAAACTTCAGAAGGCATTCCAAAAGAAACTTTCAGGAGAATCTAGGAAGGAATTCCTGGATGATGAAGGAATCTAGGAATTCCTAAAGTAATCTCAGAAAGTATTTCATACGAAATCCCAGAAAAAATCTTAGGAAGAACCCCAGAAGTACTTCCTGGAGGAATCCTGGCAAGAGCTCTTGAAAGAATCATACACAGAATCTCACACGAATGAAAACGCGGTTTTAATCCAACCCTTTTGTTAGGAAGCCAGTCGCGCTCGGAACCAGAACACCATATCGACAGCAGCATTATTTCACGCAGCTTCAATACTGCAAATTTATTGAGTTTAATTGGATTATATTAAATTACATTTCATTCAAAACTTACAATCTAGTATTCGTTCACGAAACAGATAGATTTCCCAACAGCAGTGCAATTCTTACCGGGATCATTGATTGAACAACACTGCCTTATCGATTGCTCATAGGCAGCGCTGGCGCTTGTAGTTCTCAGTGTTGCCAGTTTCACTAATCACCATACGTACTACATCTGTACGCAACACCTTTGAACCATGGCCTCCACGACACCTTTGGGATGAAAGAGTGAAACCATCTACCTATCTCTCCATCTCTCCATATGTGTTGCCAGCTGATAAAGGTCTCCTGACGGGCCAATGCTAAAAAATAAATCATCGTAGGTGATTTGACGCTCGTAAATATCGCCTTCGCTAGCACCCACCTTAGCCAGAGAGTCCGCTTTCTCATTGCCCGGAATCGAGTAATGTGAAGGGACCCAAGCTATGGCGATGGTGTATGAGCGTTTGGACAAAGCACTCAAGACTTAGCGTATTCCATTCAGGAAGTACGCTGAGTGCTTCATCAGTTTTATTGACCGAACAACCTCCAGAGAGCTTAGACTGACGGTAAAAATGAAGGCTGGAAGAGTGCTAATGTACTCTAAGGTGTAATACATAGCCGGTAGTTCCGCAACGTATACAACGTATATAGGGTTTTTAAAGCATAAAGGTGGAGCTATGAAATTCGTTGTAGACACCGAACCAAGTCGATTCAACGATTTTTCAACCATAGATGTGTGAAGCCTTGTCTGTCACCGCTAACATTCCCGAACTTACTTGCAAAAATTTGTGAAATACCTACGGAATGAAAAGATTCTGGCATACCGATGACCTCATCGGTTGCAAGTTCGTGATCCTCGTTGGTTAGTCGCAAGACAGCCTCATGGGTTTGGAAAAGGTTTTATGGAGTTTCAAGTGGTTCAAGGCGCAATTTCAAAGCATTTCAAGAAGCTTTGGGAGGCGTCACAGGCTCTCAAATAAGCTTCACAGACGTTTTAGTGAAGCACAACCAGAAAACCAGAAGTCATATAAAAATGTAGGTCTAGAGTAATATCAAAGAACACATTGAGTTAGTACTATAAAAGGCGCAATAACATATTGGGTGAAATGGTATACGTAGTCAACAACTCTATCCGATTTCATTTGCCAGCATTAGTAATTTCAACTTTGCGTTTACAATTATAGAACTTTAAGCAGTCATTCCTCAACAACTTCAAATGAACTTGTTGTGACACCATTGTAATCTTAAATGCGAAATTACATATCGGGTAACATTTGTAAAAATAAAATTATACGTCGAGGGGATCTAGTTGGAGAACCAGAGGATGATGTTAATAATTTTTAGGAATATTCCGCTAGGCGCATGTAGTACATAATAATATTAATCTACTATGGAAAAAGTGTTAATTTTAATACGAATCCATCCTATTTCTTTCCAAAATCATTCTCGTTTCTTCAACAGCACCCTCACATCCGGTATATCCTTTCGGTGCACGCCGCGGGCACTTACTTTCACCTGTTCATTCGCCTGACCACCCCGAATGGATTGTACGCGCTGGGACTCGCGAAGCAGAAGGAGCGCCACTTCAAATTCCCCGCCGATATTGTACAGTACTATCGAACCCATCGTCTGGAATGTAGCAGCAGTAGCAGCAGCAACAGTAACAGCGCCAGCGCCAAAATTCGACTCAATTTATTGCCGATAATCGTAAACCAGCCGTGGTCAGCCCCAGGCGACGTCGAAGGAGTTGTGATAACGCAGCAACGGAAAGAAAACGTAGTCAAGTAATGGTCGAAGCCGGGTGAGGTGTTCAAAACGCATTAATTTTATTACATAAAATACTCTTTTTTGCATATCCTATATATACAACATACTCGCATCGATCAGCGTTCGATTAAAGATTTACGCCCATTAAGTTTATATTGGTTAAAATCAATCGCAGCGATGATGACTTAATTTGATATTATTTGGAAGTCGAGCTCTTGCACTATTAATGGTTGATGTGTGGTTCAGCCGTCGACATTCCGGTACAGCGCGGTAAAAAATGCCTTTTATTTTAGTACTTAAATATATTCTCGTAATTCAGTTTAGCTGAATGCACTTTGAGCAAATACTTGTTGAGTTGTGGTTGAGTGTGCGTGCAAACCCTACAGGTGGGTAGGGAGTCGCTACGTTGCAACGATGGCCTTGTAGACGCAGCGTCCGTTCTGGATCAGTGCCGGCCACAGGAACGCACGGATGATGTCGGACCGCTTCTCCGAGATGGGGTAACGTTCGTGCTTTTCCGGTTGGAGGAGACCTGGAATTGGGAAAGGTGGAAAGGAACCGTTAAATAAAAGTAGTAAACTTAAGCTGACTATATTTCTGGTAGTAGGTATGTGAAAACTATTTGTCGGACATGTTCGTATGAATAAAAACGAGCTTATTATATTACTTCTTTCGAACACACTACGTACAAAGCATTCGGAATAGGAGTAGTATTTACTACAAATTTTGAGTAGCAAGCAAGTTGCTACTGGTGGTATAGTAATGATGTGAATCCATTGAAAATCTTAAGGAAATTTGGTAATAGATAGACGATAGAATAATAACAATTTTGTATAAAAACGAAGGGCACCGTAATATTCCTGGCTAGTTCGATTCATACTAGTAAACTTTGGAGGAAACTTGTGATCTCAAAAAACCGTTTAATGATTAGGATTTCCTTCAGAAATTTTTTAGGGATATGCTTGGAGTTCTAACCAGATTTCGTTCCAGTACTCTTCAATGGATTTCTCCCAAATTTCTATATAGGATTTTGTATCAAATTCCTTGCGGGATATCTCCTTCAATTTATTACGCAGTTTATTATTGTATTCTTTCCGTGATTTCTCCCTGAGTTCTTACTCAAATCCCAGATGCAGGGATGGGAAAACTCATATGCTAAGAGTTACACTCACTTGCTATTTTCTCAGCTCAGGAGCATGCTATCAAAAAAAAAACAGTACATGTAGGACCTTGTAGTTTTACCTAAAAGTTTGCCAAAAATGCAAGGGACGAAAATACACACCAAAGTCGTGAAAGAGCTTTGAAGGCAACTCTCCACGAGGTGAGTGTACATTACACTCACCTTGTGAAGAATTGCTTTCATAGCTCTATCACCACTTTGGTACCCTCTACCAGCGTTGGTTTGAACGACACATCATTCAAACGAACAGGGTTTATTTTTAATTTGAACTTCTAGTTACCCTGTGAGCGTCGGAAAACACACTGCTGGTAACCTGATTTGTTATTTTGTTTTGATTCTGTTTTCTGTTTCACCCCGTTCCATAAGCAGAATGACGTTTGAACCATTATTAGTTTGAACAATGTGCAGATTAAAAAGTGTTCAAATTAGATGCGGTCAAACCAACGGGGGTGGACGGTATGTATTTTCGTCCCTTGCTTTTTCGGCAAACTTTTAGATAAAACTATAAGGTGAAAGTCCTCCAAATAATGTTTTTTGCCCGAGCAGAAGGGAATAACAACAGCATAAGGAGCTGTGTTATTTGGGCAAAATAACTGAATAATAAAATCGATTATTTTTAAGTTATTACCATAACATATTGTGTTATAAACTTGTCTGTCATAAGCGGCAAAATAACAAATTCCATAACAAAAAAATGTTCCTGGAAAACCATTTCAATAACTTGTTTTGTTAGTTTCAATAACAACTTAATAACAGTGAATTCGGAAAATATTTCAATAACAAATTTTGATAATAATATGTTATTGATAATAATTGGAGAGCAGCATTTGCTATGATATCAAACTCGTTACTAAATAAGTTATAATACTTATTATATAAAATTATTCGCTTTGTCTCACAAACCCGCCAATAACAAGAGGTTCATCACTCTGAAGTAATAAATATTTTCAAATTATCGAAAAATACTATATTCAGCTTTTAATTCATTATACGAGAATTGAAGTCGCAAGATAATCGAACTTTAGTAATTTCTATATTACCAAATACGACGAGCTTCGATTTCAACATGTAATTTATAAACTGTTATACTTTAATTGTTTTCGGAGCACGTGTGACCTTTGTTTTTTTCAGCATAGCAAGTGAAGAATTTTTAGAATGCTCAACAGTTTTGCAGAAAATTTTTGGGATATTGGTAATATTGTACAGATTATTACAATTTTCCTGGAAATATTGGTTAAATTCCTCCGATTTTCCCCTGGATTCAAGAGTTACGTCGAATATTCCTCATGGATTCTACAAGAATTCCTCCAAACAATTGATTTCAAAACTTGTTACTGTTGTGCTATTGCTGATAAGTTGATCAATAGTACAACAATAACTAAACTTGTACTTCAACAAAACATGTTATTTAAATGTAATTTAGCTTATGTATATCAATAGCTTGATTATAACAAAATGAGATTGTCCAACAAAATTTGTTATGGAAAAGCTATGCCTTGATAATTTAATAATAACAAAACAAGATATAAAAACAGGTTATGTGATTTCGTATTAACTTGCTATTCTCCTCTGCTCGGGTGCTAGCATGCTTTTGAGCTGAGAAAATAGCAAGTGAGTGTAACTCTTTGCATAAGAGTGCTCCCATCCTTGCCATGAAAGCTTGTTGGAGATTCTTTCTAGATTTGTCCACGAGTTTCACCGAAGATTGCATCTGGGTTTGCTTTCAGAGTTCTTTCCTGGATTTTCAGAGTTCCTTCCGGGACTGCTAAGAGTTGTTCCTGAGATTTCTACCAGAGTTCATTCAAGGATTTCTGCAGGAGTTTCTGCAAGAGTACTTACCGAGATTTCTTCCGGAGGTTCTCGGGGGATTGTTTCTGTAGACCGTAACAAAATTTTCCCAAAACTCCTCCGGGGATTTCTCTTTATGGTTTGCTAGGAACAGTTTCTTTCGGGATTTTTGTGATACTTCTGCAAAACATCTTCCAGAAAATTCTCCCAAAGAAATTTCCTGATTTGTTGTCTCCCGTCGTTCTACTGGAAATGTTTTTAAGAGGTTTCCAGAGTTCTTCCAGGAATTTCCTTTTTATTTCCACCCAAGATTATTGCATAAAGTTTCCTAAGATGTGCTAATTCTCAAAATTTATTCCGTTCCTTTTGTCATTTCTTCAATAGTTTTTCGAACTTCCTCGCAAGATTCTACCAGCATTTCTTACGGTATTGCTCCGGAAGTTTCTTAAAAATCATGTCGTAGGTCAGGTTATGGAGGACGTTTGGAGTTTCAGATGTTTCCTGTAAGCATTACTTTGAGAATTTCTCCACGGTTTCTTAAAGAAATGTATTCAGAAATATTTCCTAGGAATTTCTACGGAAATCTCTTTAGGAATATTAAAAGAGTTTTTTGTGGGGCTATACAGAAGCTAATTAAGGCGTTTCTCCAAATACTCTTACACGAATTTGATCAAAAATACGTCCACAGGTTGCTCGAGGAATACTTTTCAAAAAATCTTCCAATACGTTTATTTAAGGAATTTTATAAATAATGCCACTACGGGATTTCCGAAATGTTTCATCAAGAATTTCTCTGGTAAGATCTTCAGAAATTCCACTTGGGATTCTTTCAAGATCTTATCTTGGATTTCTTTCAATATTTTTTTACAAATTCATTTAAGACTACTTCCTAAGATTTCTACTAAAGGTTATTTCAGAAATTCCTGCTCGGATTCCTTCTGCAATTTCTTCAAAAGTATCTCCAGAGACTTCTTCAAAATTTAAGTGTTTTTTTTCAGAAATTTCAATAAGCAACTTCTTTAGAAGTTTCGAAATGGAGTTTTAAGAAATATATCTAAATATTTCTTCAAAAATCCTAGCTCTGCAGGAAATTAGGAAGTTCTACCAAGGATTCTTCCTTGAATTTCTTGATTTTTTTTTTAGAAAATCTTACGAGTTTTTTTTTTGAATAATTGCTCCTGCGGATCCGTCAGAAATATCTCCTGGGTTTTCTTCAGAGATTCTAGCAAGAATTGTTTCAGATAATTCTTCAGGGGTTTTTAGATGTTTTTTTTCAGTAACTGTAAAAAAATACTGAAATAATTTTTTAACAAAATCCTTTGAGGAATTTCCGACAAAATCCCTGCAAGATTGTCTAAAGGAATCCCTTAGAAAACCTCTTGCTATACCTAGAAGAAATTTCTGATGAAATAAAAAAAAATCTGGACGAATCATAAAAAAACGTCTGCATTAATCCTTTCAGAAATTGCAGACAAAGGTACATACTTGAAGAAATCAATCAAAATTCTGAGGGATTCCTGGAAGATTTTCTGGATGGAATTCTGTGAAGCACTCACGAAGATACCTCTGGTGGAATTCTTAGCAGAATTTCTTATACAATTTCCGAAGAGATTGATACACAAAAATCACCAAAGTTCTACCTGGAGAAATTTTTGAATAGAACCCTGCAGAAAAAAATTCTGGATGATTTATTTTAGAGAACCACTAATGAATTTTCTTGGAAAAATCAAACCATTTTTTTGAAAAAGTAACGAACAAAATACAGAAAAAAGAGAATTTCTTGAAAAATTTATAACAAAATGCCAAAGAATAGATTTTGGAGTATTTTTTGCAGAAATTGCTGTGAAAATCTTAAAAAAAAAACTTCCTGAAGCATAACTGGAAAACAATCCTGAAATAATCCCCGAAATAAGGTCTGAATAAATCTTTAGCAATCTCTGGAGAAACTCCTGGAGAAACCCCAGAAAGAACTTCCAGATTAATCTCTTGAAGCATTTCTTAAAAAATACCTGAGAGATTTCAAGAAATATGTGGAGTAATACTAGAAGAAATTTCTGGAGAAGTTCCAATAATAATTTCTGAAAAAGTTCATGGATATATTTTCGAACTAAGGATAACCCTTGAGGAATTTGTGAAAGAATTTTCTGAAAGAATATCCGAATCTCCTAGAATTGCATCCTTGGAGGGATTCTTGGAGAAATCCTGTACGAAATTCCAAGAAATATATTGAGAAATTTCAGGAAAATTTTCTGAAGCAATTCCACAAAAAAAAACTAATGGAAGAAATGCTGAGAGTATTTCTGAAGGGATTTTTTTCAGTAAATCCTTGAAGGAGTTTCCTTAAGAATCCTTGAGTAATGCCTGTGTCCCAGAAAGATTATTTTTATTGAAATTAATGGACTAGTTTCAAAATGAATACTTTAAGATTTTTTTGAGAAACTTTGAACTAAAGGAAACTTCCTGAAAAAAATTCTGAGAATATCTTTCTATGAGTCCCTGAATAAACTTTCAGAAACAAAAACACAAATGCATTCTTCAATCTTTGCAGGGACTATTGCTGTAAGCTTCTTTCTGTGAAATTCCGGCAAAAAATATGACATATCCTGATAGAACTCCATAAAAAACAATTCTAGCGATGTCCTTGGAGGTAGTGGTGGAGAAAATTCTTTATAAAAGTACATTCCTAAAGAATTCTCGGAAAAATCTCTGGAAAAAATCTTGTTGAGCTCATAAAAGAAATTCTTTCCGTGATAGTTACATCGTACATTGGTCGGGCTCCATACAAAGGGGCGGCCAAAACTCTCAAAAAACGAAATTTATATTTTTAAACTTTATTTCACCTTATAACAAAGTTAATGTATTGTATTTTTATGATTCTTAATTAAAAGCATGCCAGCTTTTGTATTTCAATGACATTTTCACTGCCAAAGTGGCCCAAGTCATAAAATTGGAAAATGAATCATTCGAAAAAAGTAAAATAATAATATTTTGAGAATGGAATATATGTTTTAAGTTATCCAGCATATGGAAGGTTGTTATTGGACTGTTTGAATGCACGTATGGTGCAAAATAATTATGTCACAAAACTTTTCAAATTTTCATATATTGTACCTTAGAAATTTTGGTAATTTTTAAGTTAAAAAACGGTTCGTGTCGTCACGTGTCGCCGCAATTTCGAATAGTACATCTTAAACATCATGCTTAGAGCTGCCTAAAAACGTTTAAATATTTTGCAGAAATTTGCAGTTTTCCAAATTAGAGCTATTTAAAAAAAGTCATGTTTTTTTCATATATTTTACGTTATTCTTCCATTTTTTACTGAAATACAATTCATCTTTCCACATTTTTCACACGTTTTGAACAAACTTGATTGGATTTCTTCAAAAGAGGATCATTTATTTAAATTCGAATTGATTTTCTAACCAAAAACGCAAAAAATATGGGGTTTACTGATTTTTACCGTTTTTTGAAATTATTGAAATTACGTAATTTTTGAATACCCCCTTTTAAACACTAAAAATACTATATAACATATCTAGGCAACCTATACCTTCGATTAAACACATAAAAAGAGTTTTGGCCGAACTTTATCTTTTTCCGACCATTGTGCATCGCGAAAAAATAATTCATGGAATTATTGTTAAACATTGTTAAATAGATGCCATATTGAAGAAAATTTCATGGAGATGTTCGAGTATAGGAGGCGCTAAAATTTGTAAATCATGAGTAACCAGCTCTGATTTGACCATGATAGCACTGGTTCTTTTAAATTTCTCTGCAGCCCACCCAAAATACTCTCGAAATCCTATTTTTCAACTTCTTGAAACTCCAGGAAATCTTCTTGATCCCATCTCAAACCCCCAGAAGCAAAACCTTTACTCGAGAACTAAGATCCCTCATTTTAAGCATTACATATCATAATTTATGCACATAACGTTCTCTATTTATGGCTTGTATTAATTCATGCACATTTTCAATTTATGCCCCCTGTCCACAAAAGAGGTTCCAATGTGTTTCAACAAAAACTCGTGGCAAATTTTCCAAAGTACCAGGAAGTATCAAATAATACCAGTATAATTTTGGGGTGGGGCTTTGAGAAGCATACTAGAAGTAATTCAAAGCAAAACGCCCACAGAAACCTCATGAAAATCACAGCAAGAATTCTCAGATACAGCTATAGATATAACCACTAGCAACTATTGGAAATAAAAAAATGACTCCTGTTGAAACTTCGAAAGGTACTCTGAATAAACCCCGGAAGAAACCTTAGATTGATTGATTGATTTGTCTTTATTAAAGAGACTTGAAAGCTGAAGCCCTTGGCTGGTTCGTCTCCAAAGAAACCTTAGAAGAAAGTCCAGGATAAGTTCCGTGTAACTCTAAGAAACATCCCAAGGAGCAACATTAGAGAGAAATGTACTAAAATAAATCCGAGAGAAACTCTGGAAGAAATCTCAAATGGTGCTTCAGGATAAATGCCACGAGAACTCACGATAATGTTTTGAAATTGCAGAAGGAAATCCATGAAAAATCCTGTGAGGAACTTTAGTAAAAATCCCAAGAGTTACTCCTGTAAAAATCCTTGTCGAAATCGTTACAAAATTTTTGGGGCAAATCTCCGGAAGAGCTCCTGAGCAGATTTCAGGAGAAATTACAGGAGGAACCGCACAACAATACCCGAGAAATATCCTGGATTGAACGCCCGTAGAAATCCGGGGATAAACCCTGAGAATCTCCCATGAAAAGTTCTTGAGCTTGGGATGGTCTCTGGGAGAAATTCTGCAACAACCCTGTGATATTTTTTTTGAGAATTTAGTCACAACTAAAAAAAAAATATTGAACAGTTATTCTCATGGAGGCAATCCGGAAAGATTTGCTGGAATCTTGGAAAAATGTTGGTTGCTATCTGAAAAAAACCTCAGAGAGAAATTTGATGTGGAATACTAAGAAAAATTGGTCATTGGACCACTAAAAATAACTGAGCTAACTGGGACCTTAGAAAAACCACTCTATACTAGCTCCTGTTGAGCAACAATTCTGGATGGTATACATAGGTACCTTCAAAATCCACCATTTGACAGTGTTCAACAAAGTTAGTTCTTACCCAACGTGAAATCCGTATCCAGGTAGTAGGGCACTGCTTGGTTGGTCATCTTCCATGCCAGCCGCACGCAGTCGCTGATGTAGTGGATCAACGGGATGCAAGCCTCAAGACAGGGATATTCGTGCAGCGTTGACAGCACCTGCACGGGAAGAAAGTTCCATAAACAGTAACGAGTATAGGGTAGGAAATAGACAAACATCTCCGCATCGCGGTATCGCGGTAGTTGAGCTGATAACGCGCCTGGCGCAGTTCACTCACCTGATTGGCAACCTGTCGTTCGACGTCGCCCATCGGGAACCGGTCGGCGGTGTCTTTGAGATTCTGCCGGACGGCTCGGTCCAGTGCGGCCGTCGCGTCATCGTTCGCGTCCAACACGTGCAACGTGCGGCGCACTTCGAGCACTTTGCGCTCTTTCAGGCCGTGGCAGGCGCGAAATGCCAACTACACAGTAGGGAAGGGAATAATAACCGTTAATCATTATTGTTAAAAGTGACTGCGAAATTGTTGGTCTTCAGATGGAGAAGAGAGGAGGGTGCGTTTGGGACCTATGCGCCGAGTGTCAATTTTAGCCAATCCGCGTTGCGATCTCGTCTTCGTGGACCGATTGATAAAGGTACTGTTTTGCTAGGATACAGTGATCAAATCTTATATTTGTTCAAGTCTTTACGTTGTAGTCAATAAGATAGAACCCCAGGAAGTATGAGCGTGAGCATTGGTGACTGTAAACTTCGTAGTTGCTGCTCCATAACGCTCCAGAGCTAGCGGAATTAATTAATAGATAAATCCAGTCTACTGCCCAAACCATTCCGGAGATCCAACCCTCGCCAGGACCTTCAAAATGGTTTTGAAAACATCATCCAGTACGAATATTTCAGCGAGCCACTGCCGTTGCTTGCAGATATGATTTACCGCTTGGTACTCCGTCAGCAAAGTTATACTATCACTTTGGGATTTATTGACTGACATCTTGGTAATCAGATCCGGGGTCCGGGGAGAGCGTGAACTAACACGGTAACTATAGGTTAGGATGGCACCGCCGCGTTACGAATTATCCGCCCGATAGTAGTTAGTGTCGGTCGATTATTTGGATGCTGAGCGAGATCTCTTGCTCCAGGGTTACACACAGGTAGCCGCTCGTGTCAAGAGAAGTGTAATTTTGTTTACGACGATGAAAAGGAAAGTAGACAGACTAACAACCCGATGGTTATGGCGTAATCGTTCAATCAGCTCCAGAGCACTATCTTTTGCGTGATATCCGTGTTTGCCCTTTTGTGCGTGTTGTGGTGATCTTCGCAAAATATTTGTTATGGTTATTACATTAGGTACAGCTTTTCATATTCAGTCGTCAGGTGAGGAGCGGTCTGGCGATGCCCGCAAGGCTAGGCGAACCCTAATCCCGAAGGTCGGCACTTCGGCAGTAATGCCGGCAAGTCTGACTTCATGCGTTCCTAAAAGCAGGGACGGGTGGGCCAAAAAAAGGCGAGCCTGTCCCGGATGGAAGGGAACAGGGGGTTGTGACCATTTTTAGGCCCTCAGCAACCATAGAGTAGGGCGAACCAAGGGGAAGACCTAGGACGCGAATTAAGCGGAAGTGGAAGAAGAAAAATCGCTAGTTGAGGAGGTTGGGGACGATATAACAAAAAGGCATAAGAGAGTAGGTGTCAAGCGCGTGAAAGGCGACGTCATCAAGACCGAAAAGTCTAAGTACCCGGACGTCTTGAGGGCGACGCGAAGCAACGCCAAGCTCGTGCATCTGGGAGCCAGGGATGCCAGATGTTTTTTTTTGAAAAATCTGTATCGCATTTCTCAAAAATCTGTATCACATACAAAAAAAAAAAAAATAGCCCCGCTAGCTCAAAAATCAGTATAATACAGACAAATCTGTATATATGGCATCTTTGCTGGGAGCTGACGTGCGCAGTTTTAGACGCACACGTACGGGCGAGATGATCCTGGAGCTGAAACGCGATATGGAGCGCAAGGGCGCCGCCTACAAAAGTTTGGCGGAAGAGGTCCTTGGCGAAGGGGTAGAGGTGAGGGCTATCACACAAGAGGTGATTCTGAAGGTTAAAGACCTAGATGAGGCCACCGAAGTGGAAGAGCTCGTCACGGCACTGCGGGAACCACAAAGCGAGGTGCAGGTGGCCGCCGCAGCCGTTAGGCTACGGAAGCGGCTGGCAGGGACACAGATAGCTTTGGTTCAGTTACCCGTGTCGGACGTCAAAAGGTTCGTTAAAGTAGGGATGATAAAAGTGGTGTCATATGGCGTTCCACGAGTCACTGGAGATTTGCTTTAGGTATCTGGAACCAGGACACATGTCATGGTACTGCAAAGGCCCTGACAGGAGCAAACTGTGCAGGAGATGCGGAGCTGAACGCCATAAGGCACGAGGCTGCACGTGTTGTCTGATTTGTACCGACAAATCCGTGAACAACAGACACCCAACGAGTGGTCAAAGGAGCCCGACCCTCAAGAAAGCCGTAGTGAACAAATCACAGTGCAGGCAGGTAAGGCAGCTATAGTGCGGAAGTAACAACACGTATCATCAGGTTGAAGGTTTATTACAGAATGATCGTGATGATTTCTACGTCAGTCTACTCTCAGATGTCAATGACTACTATGTTAAGTATGTTGATGTGATGTGGGAGGTTTAGTGATATACTCTACTTAATTACTACATTTATTAAGTAGAGTATATCAACTAGTCCATTACCTATACTTTTGTCAGCTGGTTGTGTTTTTACAGCTCCAATCTTCATTGTTTGTTCCAAACGACCTTGCCTTGTTTGGTCCAACGAATGGAAGTCCTTGGAATTTGTTCTTCGACATTGAGCTGCGACATGACCAGGAGAATGACAATTGTAGCATCTGTTTGAATTGAGAATTCCATTTGATGGGAGACGGATTGATGAAAATGCTTGAAGCAGGGAAACCACCGACTTAAATCCAGAAAGTTTTGCAAAAATTTTCAAGTTTTTGTCCGGAATGCCTTCAATAACGTACTCGATCAATTCCGTTTCTGCAAGGTTCAATGATGAGGCCAGTACCCTTTTGGCAATGTAGTATTCTTGAAATGATTCATAATTCCTCCATGATCTTTGCTCCAGTTTTTTCCTCAACTCCACCGTCACCATGGTTACCGAAAATGTTGCCTTCAGAAGATTGAAAAATTCTAGCAAACTCATTGAAAATCGATTTTGATAGGACCTTAGCCATTTCTGGGCATTTCCTTGTAATTGCTTGAAAACTATCAACTTTATGACTTCTTCTTCAACGTTGAAAATTTTTCGCAAGTGTTCAACACTGTTAATAAAATCTTCCACGTTTTCTCCTTCATTTCCCGCAAAGTTTGGAACGAATACGCAGAGTTCTTCCAGATTCATGTGCAAACTTGATTTCCGGTTAGCAGCGAGACTGTTGCTATTCGTTGTTGAAATTAATTCTCCAATTGTGTTCCCGAAACGAGCATCCGTCGAACTACTTGACTGCAAACTCAGCAAACCGGATTGGTTTTCTCCAACTAGAGAAGGAAGACTTCTTCCGATATCCTCCAGCATGTTGAGATCCGACCGTTGAAGACTGTCCACGAATAGTTTGACGATAGTTCAGGAAAATTTCGACGACTTTTCAACAACAATGTTTTTGACGACTTTTCAGGAACGTTTTGACTACTGTCCAGGAACGATTTTTTTGGCTGTATCCCACTTCTGATATATAGTGCGGAAGTAACAACACGTATCATCAGGTTGATGGTTTATTACAGAATGATCGTGATGATTCCTACGTCAGTCTACTCTCAGATGTCAATGACTACTATGTTAAGTATGTTGATGTGATGTGGGAGGTTTAGTGATATACTCTACTTAATTACTACAGCAGCTGAACCCGAACCACTGTAACGCGGCTCAGCAACTGCTTTGTCAGGCGGTTTCTGAGTAGGGGAAGGATATCGCCATCATAGCGGACCCATACCGAGTACCCGCTGGCAACGGCAATTGGGTCACGGATGGGTCCAGAAAAATGGCGGCGATATGGACGACGGGTAAATACTTCGCCCAGGAGTTGGTGTCAACTACCTATGAGGGTTACGTGGTCGCCAAAGTAAACGGGGTCTTCTTTTGTAGCTGTTATGCGCCTCTGCGGTGGCCGATAGAGCAGTTCACACAGATGCTAGACCGCATGACGACCCTGCTAACAGGGCGAAGGCCGTTGGTAATAGCGGGTGACTTCAATGCCTAGGCCGTGGAATGGGGAAGTTGTTTAACGAACCAGCGGGGTCAGATCCTGCTAGAGACACTGGCCATACTAGATATCGACTTGGCTTATGTCGGTACCATGAGTACCTTTAGCCGGAACGGTGCGGAGTCTATTATTGACGTGACTTTTTGTAGTCCTGGCCTAACAAGTAGTTCTAACTGGAGAGTAGACGACAGCTACACTCACAGCGATCATCTGGCGGTTCACTACAGTATCGACTGCAACAACAGCAGGCAGCGCCAAGCCCTTGCAGGTGGAAGACATCATACTTCGACGAAGGCGTTTTAGGGAGGCGAGTCCACCCTAGAAATGGGAGGCCACCGGCTTACTGGTGAACCGACACTATTGTGGACCAGCGCCGCGTGTGCCTGCGGGCTAGGCGGCGAATGCAGTGAGCACGATCAGACGATCTGAAGAGCACAACGAACGACGGGTGGTGTTCGCCGCTGCGAAAGCCGCGCTGAAGACCGAGATATGGGCAAGCCAAAAGCCTGCTTTGAGGGTCTCTGTCAGAGTGCAAATGCAAATCCGTGTAGTGATGCCTACAGAATCTTGATGGCCAAGACGAGGGGTGTAACGGATCCTTCAGAGCAGTATCCAAAGATGTTGAAGGGGATCATCATGGGGCTTTTTCCGCGCCATGATCGTAGTCCTTGGCCTCTTTCCATAGGACAGCGGGGGACTAAGGCTGGCGATCAGAAGAGGGTCACCGATGTGGAAATTGTGGGGATAGCTAAGTCCCTTAGCGTAGGTAAGGCCCCAGGTCCGGACGGAGTTCCGAACCTGGCCTTAAAAGTAGCTATTGCAGAGGCTCCCGAGATGTTCATGTCTGCTATGCAGAAATTCCTGGACGAGGGAGTTTCCCAGAAATTTAGTAGCGGCAGAGCCTGGTTCTGCCGGGGAAACCTCTCGGAGACCCGTCGGCATATAGACTAATACGCTTGATCGACACGGATAGGTGCTAGAAAAGATCATCCCCAAAAGAATGTTGAGGTACATCGAGTGTGTAAATGGTCTCTCGAGTAGCTAGTATGGCATCCGGAAAGGTAGGTCGACCGTAGAGGCTATCCTGTCGGATACAAAAAAAAACGTCGAGATAGCACTTCAGAGTAAGAGAAGGGTGTTTTGCTACTGTGCAGTAGTGGTCCTGGATGTAAGGTACGCGTTCAATAGCGTCAGTTGGCCGACTATTGCCGATGCGCTCCTGTGTCTGGGGATACCCGGGTACCTGTACAAGATCCTCGGAAGTTACTTTCATAATCGAGTACTAGTTTACGAAGCAGTCGGAAGTGCTTTCACATAACCTCAGGAGCCCTGCAAGGTTCCATCCTGGGTCCGGTGCTATGGAATGTCATGTACGACGAAGTGTTGAGGTTAGAGTTCCCGCTGGGGGTGGAGATCATTGGTTTCGCTAATGACATTACGCTGGAAAACTACGATGAATCGATCGAAGAAGTGGAGTGAACTACCGACCACTCGATGAAGGTTGTGGTTGGCGTAGATGAGATCCAAGAAACTGGAGTTGGCTCACCACAAAACTGAGTTAATCGTTGTGAACAATTGAAAGTCGGAGAGTGTGTAATGGGATTTCGTCCGGGTGCCGGTGTCGCGCGTTTTTGCTTCGGTCGTTCGATTTTTCTTTTTCCCTATTCGGAAATGAGCATTTCGTTGTGTCGCGTCTTTTGTAGCAACACTGAACGATCACCTGACGTGGGTGATCAGTTGTTTGCTTCTAATATGAAGTGAACAATAGTGCGTCAGCTTGCATGTTCGGTCGTGTCATTTGCAGTTAAATACAGATACTCTTCGATATAACGTACAAAAAAGTTTTCTCTTTGTACGTTATATCGAAGTGTACGTTATATCGAAGCAGAGAAAATTTTTATATTTTTTATGCTAGTATTGATGTATTCGACGTGAAATTAATCCCAAATAATGATTTCGGTGAAATTCACAAAACCAATAATGAAAAACTTGAGTTTTGACGAAATAGTTATTTATGCAACAAGTTGCAAAATGATGATTTTTTCAGCACGAGTTGTACATTTATCCAACGAGGCTTGCCGAGTTGGATAAATACAACGAGTGCTGAAAAAATCGAGTTTTGCAACGAGTTGCATACAACATTTTTTGTAATTACGGAAAACATCCATGGAGTACAATCGTTTCTAGCTACACGCGCGCATTCCGAGAAAACAGTAAGTAGACGTACACGTGCATAAACTAATTTTCCGATCAAGTAGTCAGTTCAATAGATCAACAGGCCGATTTGACTGTCATAAATTTTCAAGTGTCCGTCCAGTTCAGTCTGGCACTTTTCCTTCAAGGAGGAGATGTTTTCGATGAAATAATACCGGAAGTGACCTGCGACACGTGCCTGGACATGAAATTGATAGACTTCCGGCGGATTCACTCTATTAACGATGGAAAACTGTGCAAAATTGTGTAAAATTGGCCATTCAAGCAACAGTGCCGAAAAGTACTACTTTTCGGCACACTTAAGAGTGCTGAAAAGTAGTACTTTTCGGCACACTTGTTCAAGTGTGCAAAAGTAGGCCGTTTTGTTACCCTTACACAGACGGAAAAATGAATACTTTCGCAACGTAGTTACAAAAAAGTCATTTTGTTTTTTGTGCTTCGATGTAACGTACGCTTAATTTTCCCCCAAATTGCGCTAATTCTGGGTAATAAGGCTAATGCTGCAGCAAAACATTGATTTGAGTGGTTTCGTAGTTTATCTAAGGGTTATTCATGGGAAAAATAAAAATTTTCAATGTTGTACGTTATATCGAAGCAAAATGTACGTTATATCGCATTCGCTATATCGAGGGTACGCTATATCGAGGGTACGTTATATCGAAGATAACCTGTATTTGGCGACTAGCTTCCGCGGTTGGATTCGAAATATTAAGTGACTACCTGACGTGGGTGATCGATTGTTTGCTTTCCGAGTGAAGGCTTCCCCAAACCAAGGCGACTTTTCCGGCGACACGATTTTTTATCGCCGCGATTTTTCTCAACGACTACAGCGATAAATGTGTCGCATCAACCATCTACACCAACGCGAAAACTAGTCACAAACAGAACTTAGTCGCCCCGCGACAGCGACGAAAACTGTGCATGCAGCGACCAGTGCCGCGACACACCGGCGTCAAGTACAAAAATCGCTGCACTGTCGCTTGTCGCCTGCGACGACGTCGTCGCAGTGTGGAAGGTCCCCTTCAAATCAGTCCGCAGCGATTTCGCGACAAAACATAGCGACAAAAAGTCGTGTCGCTGGAAAAGAGTCGCGTCGGTTTGGGGGCGCTTGAAGCGAATAATATAGCGTGTTAGATTAAATATTCTGTCGCGTCGTTTGCAGTAAATATTAAGCGATCACCTGATGCGGGTGGTCGATTGTTTGCTTTCCGCGTAAAGCAAACAATAGCGCGGCAACCAGAATGACACGAAGGTCATATTACTTATCAAAGTGAATCCAGACCCAACGATACCTTTCCTACTAACAAACACTCCTTCCTGCAGCCTTTGGTGGAGTCGCAGCGGTAAACGCGGGCCTTCACTTAACAAAGGTTGTTACTAATATTCCTTCCCTCTTCCAACCTGACTGCAAGGACGTGGCCGGCGCCGTTATTGTACCGTTAAAGAGAGCCTCTGAAGCGTGCACAGTGAGAATATTGACCACTCCCAGTCAATTATTCAGTTGATTCATTGTGTAACTGTCATTGATTCGGGTCAATTACGGAATAGCAACCATAGATGTGTGCAGTCAGTCTAAGCTAAGCTAAGCTAAGTGAACAACCGAAAGTCGGAGCGGTGATCAGTTTAGGCGATTGCCCTATCACTTCGAAGCGCTCCGCAAACACATAGGTGATCGACGATAAGCTTACCTTCTATAGCCACGTTGATTACGCCTGTAAAAGAACCTCCACAGCTATTGCGGCACTGCCTCGGATGATGTCCAATAGCTCTGCGGTGTACGTCAGTAAGCGCAAGCTCCTGACTAGTGTCGCTACGTCCATACTAAGGTATGGCGGCTCGGCGTGGGGCACTGCTCTAAGTACCGAAAGCTACCGTGGTAAGCTGGAAAGTATTTATAGGTTGATGTGTCTGAGGATTGCGAGCGCGTACCGTAACGCGTCACACGACACTCTCTGCGTCATTACTGGTATGATGCCTATCGGCATCCTTATCAGTGAGGACATGGAGTGATTCGAAATGCGCGGCACAAGAGGCATATGTAGGACTGCCAGGATGGGCTCTATGGTCAAATGGCAGCGCGCGTGGGACAGTTCCACCAAAGGAAGGTGGACCCATAGGTTGATACCGAGGGTAGATAGTTGGATTAATAGGCGCCATGGGGAAGTTACATTCCACCTGACAAAGGTCCTTTCAGGTCATGGTTGCTTCCAACAGTATCTGCACCGTTATGGACATGCGGATTCTCCCGAATGCCCAGTGTGCAATGGTTTAGAGGAAACGGCGGAACACGTTTTGTTCGTGTGTCCTCGCACAATGCGTGACCGTATGCTTACCATATGCGGAGAGGACACAACTCCGGACAATCTTGTCCAGAGAATGTGTAGGGATGAGCTTGGCTGGAACGCCGCTTCAACGGCTATCGCACACAGAGGAAGTGACGCGTGGACTCGGAGAATGGCTAGTTCAGATGCGGTACAAGGGGTGGTCCAGGGGTTCGGAGTCAGCTTCGTAGCTCATACCGGTGCCTTGCGGTCGAAATCGACTCTTACAGCAATTAAGTGGCCGCGGATAGGAAGTCCTGATAGCGTTGCTGTCGTGGCGTCGGTCTACTGGGTTGGATCCGGGCCCATGGTTGGAAAGGGGTCCCCGGTAAGGCCCGTTGCAGGTGGAAACCCTACTGTCAGCAACCTTGTGGTGCAGCTGATAGGGCACGTAATAGAATCGGGTTGCACGTGGGCATCCGTTCTTGATGTCTGCAAAACAGTTGGGCGCGGGCGGGGTTGACCCTGCCCGCCTTCTGAGGACAGGACCACTCGGGAAACTGGCAAAGCGCCAGCATGCCACCGTGATGGACTCTCCAAAGCGAGTCATCGATGTTCGTTGCTGCAGGCTACGCAGCTAACCTTGAAGGTGCGGTGTGCACCAGCCCCTCTCTGAAGCAATGCCTTCTTGGTGGTTCCGGAGAGACGAAGGGTTTGGTGACCATAGAACCATAGTGGGTCGAGGAGAGGTAGCCCTGGATTTTACTTTTTTTTGTTGTAGAAGACGGCCTTAACCCCACACTACCAAGACCTTCCTGTTCGGGTGTCTGCTGAGCAGATTTCCCCTATGGTTTAGAAGAAAAAAAAAAGCCACAACCAATCGTGGCCTAGTCTTTTAGGACCTGGAATAATACGCATGCATATACGACTTTCATTTTTTAAGATAAAACCTGCTGTAAACGAATTGTAAAGTTTGAATATTTATGTAAACAAAAATGGAATGGTATTTGTATTGTCACGATTTGCCTCGAGAGTGAATTAACGGATCTACATAATTCTTTCACTGTTGCATTCATGCTGGGGTTTGACGCCAAAAATGTGTAAATAAACCGGTATTCAAATAGATTTTTTTTTGTATATTTAATCTGTTTGTAATCCTCGAGGGATCAAGTTTCCACATGTCACTGTTATGCATTAATTAGAATACCCGGGTAGACAAGAATATCTAAAATGGATCTCAAAACGAACAATTTTTGATGTCATATCTCTATGTGATTTTAATGTGTTACACCAAAACCTCCATTTAGGTAACGAGTCGGGACTGCCTAAGTAGAGTTTTTACCTAAATGGATTCAGTTCATTACCTAAATGGATTTGAAGATTGCAAAGAAGTTTAAGAAGGATAAGTGACCTGGAGATTTAAAGAGAGCCACGCGGGGCTTCAGAGGGATTTCATGGGAGTTTCAGAAGGGGGTGGGGCTGTGTTTGTGCCAGAGGCGTTGCACCGGGAAGGGGAAGGCCTTCAGGGGTATTTTCGGGGAGTTTCGAAGGGTCTCAGGTAAGTTACAAGGGGTCCGAGGGGGTTTAGGGGAATTTCGAAGGCATTTTAGAAAGCTTTAGATGAATTTTGGTGAGTTTCGGAGGTGTTACTCAGGCGTTACGTAGGCGTTTTGGGGGTTTCTGAGGGTTTCAGGTGCGATACATGGGGTCTGAGGGGATTTCAGGGGGATTTCGAATGCATTTCAGACAGCTTCAGATGATTTTTGGCGAGTTTCATAGGTGTTACTCAGGTGTTACGCAGGCGTTTTCGGGGTTTTTTAGGGTCTCAGGGGTGTAACAGGGGGTTTTAAGAGGGGTTAATGGGGCCTACAGTTTCTGAAAATACATTTCGGATCACAGCTCTTAAGGTAAAGCTTAAGCTCCTGGGAGATTCAAGCACACAAGTTATGCATGTAGATTAGGGTGTCCCAAAATAGAAAAAGTGTCAAAAAGTTAACTTGCTCACCCTTAGAATGATAGATTAGGGTCTAAGAAACAATAGTTCCATACATAAAAACTCAATCAAAAAATATTTAGAGGTTGCACGCATCGATTTTATGAAAAATGGACGATTTTTGGTATTCTTACCGAAAAAATGCTAATATGAGTTGAAAAATGAAAGAAATAAAAGTCATCAATCAATGTAAATCATAGTTCTGGGTCCCGCAAACAAAGTTTGGAGGGAGTTTAGGTCATCAAAGTTGATTTTATATATTTGGCAAAGGTTAAAATATCAAAAAATCGCGATTTTTTACCCAAATTTTTCAAAAATGCTCAAATTATAAGGATTTTGAAATTTTTCCTGCGATTCGCAATTCCCTTATCTTATAGCAAATTTTGTGTAGATTATTTCGGTCGAAGACAGTTTTGAGCTATCTCCTTCATGAGCTGAGATATCGGTATAATAATGATAACACAATCAATGAAAAAATCGGATTTTCTTACGTTAATCGATTTTGTTCACTAGTTTCCATGACTACTATGCAATTTAACCAACACACGACAAATGTTTGACATAATAGTACGTACAAGTGTACATTTTTGATGAATTTCAGGAATTATTGGGTTGCTTTGATCATTACTGATTCATACTGCATGACAGTAACAATATGTAAAGGTTTTAAGAGTTAATCATCGTTTTATATTTACATATGCTGAACGTAACTTTTCACACCCGCTTTGTGATTACGAAAAGAGTTTTCTTCCTAGATTTCATCTGTTGATCAGATAACAGTAGCAAGTCACCGATTCAAAACTTATAATTTTGGTTGAAAATTATGTTCTAATAAGTAAGCTGCGCAGCAGAAAGATTTTAACATTGACATCTCTTAGCTTAACACCTCTTGTAACATATTAGGCCAGTCACTTATTTATATTTATTTATTTTTAAATAATGGTGGCATCTAAACATCCTGATGCTTTCTGAAATCCTACCATAGCTGCAAGTATGTACGCTAATAGTTTGCATTTAAAATCTAATTATATAATAGATATCAATATTGTGTAAAGATTTAGCTTTAGTTAAAATTCGTGAATAAAAAGAAGAAAAAATATTCTAATATTCGTAAAAATACCTGAATTTCCATGCACACGCTTTATGTCGATTGGCTAGAACTATAAAACTTTGTTTTTCTTTCTTACAGTTTTTATTAGCTATTTTATTTTCATTTTAGTTGTTTTCAGTGTAAGAGCAGTAGTTCTGGGATAACTATAAAGAACCTATATATTTGCTTAACAAGAGCACCAAAATCTATTTAAAAAGGTAAATATTGTTGAGCGATCTACACATCACTCAAAATACATCATAGAACTTCACACATGGATTTTGATTGTCTGACTTGCGATCACTTATATTATTAATATTTCGCAGCGTGTCACTTTTTGAGTCTTTCTTTGAACCGGTAAGCACAATCTATGTGAAATTATCAAAGTAACCCAATTATTTCTGAAAATCTTCAAAAATGCGTACTTACGTAACATAACATGTCAAACACTTGTTATTTGCTTTTTTTCCATGGTAATCAAAGAAACTAATTAACAATAACAAATAACATAAGAATACCCTTTTTTTTTCATTGATTGTGTTGTCATTATTATGCCGATATCTCAGCTCATGAAGGAGATAGCTCAAAACTGTCTTCAGCCAAAATAATCTACACAAAATTTGCTATAAAATAAGGGAATTGCGAATCGCAGGAAAAATTTCAAAATCGTTATAAATTGAGCCTTTTTGAAAAATTTGGTGAAAACGCGATTTTTTGATATTTTAACCTTTGCGAAATATATAAAATCAGCTTTGATGACCTAAACTCCCTCCAAACTTTGTTTGCGGGACCCAGAACTATGATTTACATTGATTGATGACTTTTATTTCTTTCATTTTTCAACTCATATTAGCATTTTTTTGGAAAAAAGGCCTAAAACCGTCCATTTTTCATAAAATCGATGCGTGCAACCTCTAAATATTTTTTGATTGGGTTTTCATGTATGGAACTATTGTTGCTAGGACCCTAATCTATCATTCTAAGGGTGAGCAAGTTAACTTTTTGATACTTTTTCTATTTTGGGACACCCTAATGTAGATTCGATGACTTATGCTCAAGAAGGTTCTTAGGAAACCTTAAAAAATACCCAAACCAACCCCGTCGCTTCTCATTGCTCCCCCTGAGCACGCCCTAAACTCTCCTTAACTCCACTTGCAACTTAATTCCCTTAAATCAACCTTATTCCTAATCTAAAACACTCCAACTGCTATGAACACAATCAGATTCCATTTAGGTAAAGTTATATAAATGAAGGGATTTAAATAGATTTTACCTAAATGGATTCGACCTAAATGAAGGTTTGAGTGTATTCAAAGATTTACTGAATATATCACGAATAACTCAAAATGATGTGATATTGATTTCTGTTCTTTTCCAAATATCTGAAATGGAACACAAACATACATAGACGCCTAAATGTAAGTGGAATGTCATGTGTCCCTTTCTGAGCTGTGAAAATAAAAAACCTCTTGTTCATATTTCCCTGATGTTTGAACAGTAAGCCACAGTCAGTTGAATTGTTAACATCGCCGCCTACTGATCCTAAGGTCAAAGGGTCAATGCTGGCTTTTGGCGGATTTTTTTTTTATGTTTTCAAAGAAAAAGGTCAACAAATCATGGCTGATATTGTTTTGTTCTAGTAATATCTTAACGAGCTAGTATTGAGCACTTCTCCATATGTACTAGATTTTGATATTATTTCTGATGTTTTACCTCTTATCTCAATCAAACCAATATCAATTTTTGTTTTTCAGTAATGCATTTAATAATAACTGAATGTGTTATTTGTTGGATCTCCTCACCTACTCGGGTATTTATATAACAACCTTATTTGGATATTTTTTTTTGCTATTTTCTTTTAACTATGCGTTGTGAAATTTTGAGACGATTTTATTCAATTTTCACAAAGTTTTTGGGATTCGGGTTCATCTATATGATTTCTAAAGGACTGAAAGCTTGCCACCAGTCGTTAAAAAATAATGTTTTATGTATATTTGGAAAAAAAACATGCCATAAGAAAACTGTTTTTGATTCCGAGAAAACTTGGGTGGAACAAGTCTTCCCTGGGAGTCTCCTCAGTCTCCCCTAACTTTCTCTTAGCGTGTAGCGATTCTGTTTCTTTTTAAATCATACTCTTCTACCATAGATACAATGCTCTGCTTCTAAGCTCTAACCCCTTCAATCAATCCGTTCCGCATTGATAAAAACATCTCATCTCCATCGAGTTCCATTTTACCCTAGGGACCGTCCATTAATGGCGTAGAATTTTAGAGGGAGGGGGAGTATCTGATTATGCTACAGGCTATGCATTTGGTATGCGCAATAGGCTACGAGGGGGGATAGGGTGTCAAAAATCGGACAAAATATGCTACGCCATTTATGCACACTCCCTGAGCATAATCTTACCACAATGATCGAAAACAGTATCTTGGCCTTGAGCTGGTGGGCATGCTTCAGCTGCGGTAGACTGTTGAGGGAATCCAGCGTGTCGATTCGGTTCTTGCTGTACATTACGCCGTACTGTCGCACCAGTTCGGAACTGGACCGCGTCCACACCCGCGCACCCATCGATCCAATCGCATTGGATTACGAGAGAAAACAAACGAAACAAAAGCGAAAGAAAAGGAACATTTGCAACGGTTGATTAGTTGGCACTCTCGCTTATAAAGCAACTTGCGACCTTCTCTCAGACGGTCAAACTTGCCTCGCCCGACAATCGATCATTCCTAGTGAAGACGACCGATCAAGACGCGAGGCAAGTTCTGCGAATGAGAGCACTTCGGAATATGTAGGTAAATGTAATTGTAAGTGGGTATTTGGGATTCGAGCGGGGTTAGTCTCTGGGGTAAATACTTAGTTTCATCTGTATCGGAGTCGGAGTGGTAACCATCGCTTCCGCTGCTGCAACCGTTACTCGTGGGGCTACTCGGGGCCGACAGCGACAGGGGTCCCATCAGTCCAAGGACGGCCTCGCACCCACGGGAGTAGTTCATCAGCAGGCCAGCTGCAGGTCTGGATTGGTTATCGAACATGGTTTTGTGGAAAGGATGTATATTTGAAGTGAAAAATATAGCTATGAATAGAAACCTTTCAAACCACATATAACAGCCTTCCATATGTAGGAAGTAATAGGGTAAGGGAGGTATTTTGGACCCCTTTAGGAAGTGGATGAACAATTCAGCGAAAAAAGAAGGTTCCCACTTCAAAACATGGATAATTTCAGTAGGCATTACGTAGAGCAACAAGTTTTCTGTCGAAAAAGGCCAAACAGAACTCAAAATTGGTGTAATAAATACAAGAAATATCAAAACTCCTGAAGGATCTCGGGCTTCTATTTTGGACCACCTGATTTTATTTTGGACCACCAAGTGCACATATTTTGGCCCACCAAATTAAACTTCAATTGATTCATGAAATGAAAGCCACCTCAGCAAAAATTTAAAAATAATTAAAACTACGTGAAGTTTACATCTTTTCTATTCATTTATTGAGGCAGGGAACGTTTAAAAATTACGTAACGGTAAAAAAAGATGAAATTTTGTTGCAATTGCCAGTTTTTACGCATTGTAGTATGATGTTTCATAAAAAAATGTGACGCGAAACGTGTATTTATTAACTATTGCATGACGTCAGTCACCATGTATAAATTACGTAACGCTTGATAGGAAGTGTGGAAGTCTAGTGATTTTGCTAAGTATAAAGACGTTCCACACATATTTTAATGAGTGGAAAGGCCATCAAAAATAAAGTAATTTGTATGATACGTAATTTGTCAAACATACATTAGATAACACATTGTCGCAGTCATCAACTGATTGCCGAGAAGGACAACTTTTCTACACTGGATGACTAAACACCTGAAAATTTCAACTTGTCGACAAGTTGTTAGGACACAAACCGAATCGAAATTTTTAACTTGGCGAAAAGTTGTTAGAACAAATCGAACCCACAACAATCTCATTGTAAAATAAACGTATAACAACCCAGATCACGGGGGGTTCCAACTTATTCTATTTATATGTTTTTAGAGTACATTACATTGGCATGAATATTTTGTCCCTTAAGAAGGAACTGGAGAGATGGATCTCACAGGTGGTCCAAAATATGTCCACATCTGATTATGTTGAACATATTTTGGCCATACCTCAAACCACCATTTTAGTGAATATTATCGCTCCACCGAGGTTAAGAACAGTTTATTTTGAGTTCTTACAAGGCCCTAACTACATTCACATGAAATAAATATTTATTTGTAAAATTTAATACCTCTTCGAAGCCGACTACAAATTTGTCACCTTCTTTGTTTTTGGTGCTTTTCCGTGCGTTTCATTGGAAGTGAAAACATTTTCTCTATTTTTGATACTGAACAGCATATTTAACTGACATCCAAAATAAAGGTCATCACATAATTGAATACTTTTCGTGTTCCAATAAAAAATTACCAAGATTTAGTAGAGATTATGTGATAAATATCATAAAACTCCCTAGGTGGGCCAAAATACCTGCCCGGTCCAAAATACCTCCACTACCCTATTGCCGACTTTGTCTAAAAATAGCTTTTACATTCTGGCTGGACCACTTACCTCTCCTCCGTGTTTGCCGAGGTATCGATTCGTCGGATCTGTCCCACGCAGAACAGCACCTCCTTGTCGTTCTGGACGCGCTGCGAGAGGTTCTCCAGCAGTTGACTGAGCTGTTTCAGCGCCGGTTTGTCCAGCATGGTGAGCAGGGTTTTGTTGTCGATCAGTCGCTGCTGGATATCTCCGTGGCTGATGGCCAGCAATCGCTGGTGCGACGACTGGGCAGGGTCCGGGTTGACCGTGACGGGGCTCAGCTCTTCCAGCTTGTGGATGGCCGTTTTGTAGGTCTCGATGTGTCGTTGGAGTTCGTTTTTTAACGCTATATGCAACGATATGAGAGAGCCGCTGTGGTCGGCCGTCAAACCGTGAACACCGAGGCCTTCGATCGCTTGGTCTAGTTGCTTGCGGCGAGCCATCAGGGCGTCCCGTAATGATGGCTGCCAGGTGCCAATGGCATGCGCCAGTTTGGTACATCGTTGCCGAAGACCGGACTCATGGGGATTGCTAAAAAGCTTCACCAAGTGCCACATTATTGCCTCGCTTGGGACTTCGGGCTTTGGATTTGGTACCACCGTGTTCAATCTAGGAAATAAAAGGTCAGAAGAAAACAGATAACATTTAGACACAACAAAAGAAAGTTATATAATTACTATGAACTATCGGACGAGAACTGGTGTTTTCAACATGGTATGATCGTTGATGGCACAAATTTCCCAAATGGAGGAGAACGTGCCTCTAGAGCCGACCTACTGATGAACTATCAACGTGATTCTACTTTTTTTTCATTGGCAGAGTAGCACTTGTTACTATTTCTCAGTTTTTTTTGTTTTTGAGAGAATACTACAAAAAAGAAACGAATTTAAATTGTAGTCATGTTGAAGCGTGCATGTTTATGCTTCAGACATTTTCATTGGAAAATTTTGGAAGAGAGTGCCTTAGTAGTATCACACCATATTATGAAACAACACACGATACCGTTAACCGTTCAGTAACACCTACAACAGATTCCACAAATGTTTGAACAAAAAGGACAACACAACAGGCTAAAAGTTTTAGGACAAGAGCAAACAATTCTTTATCCCTGAAGAAGGTCCTAATCCTGAATCGAAACTTCAGAGCGAGAACATTGTAGTCCGCTTAATTCTTGAATAAGACTGCCAAGCAACTATCATTAGAGATCCCAGGTGATACTCAGTCGAAAATACTGCCTTAAAACTGTATAGCCCATAAAAAAATGCGAAAATTGTATTTTTTCGTTTTTTGGTAATTTTTATGCAATTTGTATAATGAATTAATCTTTTTAAGACAAGACTACAATAAGGATGTGATTATCACACAGGATATCTCAAATTTGTTTCAAAATATTCATTGCTTACGTAATCAAATGTGTTATCATTTTTGTTATGTTGGCTCTTAATTCAACCAAAATTATAACCAACTCAATTATCATACGAATGATAACCAGGTAACAGAACTTGTTATCACTGTGTTCTCTGTCTTTGTTCGGGATACATTTATTTGCACAACATCGCAAATAGGATAGACACAATCAACTATAGTACGAGAGGTGAACCAGCGTCTGACTGTATGCCTCTTTAACCCTCTAATACCCAACCCCGCCTTTAGACGGGGTATAGTTTGAGCATTTTTGTATTTTTTGTTTCGTGGAAAATCAAAATTTTTGTATTTTTGGCAGATATTTAGGACTGTTTTGTATATCTTAAAATGGTTTTTGGTGTATTTTAAAGCGTATTTACATTTTTAAAAAATCATTGAAAAATTGATGTTTTCTTCGCCTTTTCGAAGTCATTGTTTATTTTGTATTGAATCGCTACAATTAACGAATTTTAAATTTTTCCCAAATCATTCTATCCTAGTTTAATGGTTTAAGGGAATCGAATACACTCTAAAATTATTTTCCTTAAAATTACACGGAGAATAAAATTTTCTATGAAAAAAACATTAAACTAAAAATATTTCATCAATAATCATAAAATCTCAAAATGTTTTCATCTAAAAAAATCTGTACCCCAAATAGGCTTCCAGGAAAAATATAAAAGTATGGGGATGTTCAAAAACAAAAATTAGAAAAATCAAAAACTGAAATTCACGAAATCAAGAATTAAAAAGAATTGTGGAGCGGACCTGGTGTGATGGTTAGAACACTTGACTATCACGCCGAGGACCTGGGATCGAATCCCACTCCCGACAAACTCGCAAAATGTGAGTTCTTCCTTCGGAAGGGAAGTAAAGCGTGGGTCCCGAGATGAACTAGCCTAAGGCTAAAAATCTCGTTAATACAGATAAAAAAAAAAAAATTAAAAAGAATCATCTTCCAAAACATGTTTAAATCGATTTTAGATGACGAAAAACGATATTTAGATCAAAATCAAAAATTTGGGTATTAGAGGGTTAATAAAGACAAAAAAAAACTATAGTACCGTAAACCGGGGTCAAAGTGATCAGCGGGGTGAAATTGATCATTTGGGTACTGCATTGTAATTGCATTTCAGGAACTTGTAAGCGTCGCAATGATCGCAAATTTCTTAACTCATCTAGTTCATAGATGTCTGGAGAAGAGTTTAGACTTTTATTTTTTTTTAGCAAAAAGTTAGCTCTGCCTTATATATTTTAGAAATTTGCTATGTATTTCTCACTTAGCTGAAATCATTGTTTCTAAACAATCGATTGCCACTGGAACTTCCCGTAAATTTTTTGTTCTTATATTTTTGTGGAGCCTTGGTTGGAAAGTTATGTAGCTATTCTAAATATGAATAAGTTAAAAAAGGTCTTTTTCGACGGAGAATTTATTTACTGTAATAGAAATAACTTATTTCAAAGGGCAATTTACCTTTAGGCGTTAAGAGAAAAGTTTCAAAATTTAATTTTGCATTTTAAGTGTCAAATTCACTAGTTGTAAGAGTTTTGGCGCGTCACTCGGGTTCAAAAGAGAAAAAATAAGTGGATGAGGAAATTTTTCTTTTTAACCGACGCTTAATTGTATACTGATCAATTTCGCCCTAATGTGGCATCTTCATTTTTTTTTTAATTTTTTAAGTAATTTAACTAAAAGCTTAAATTTGTTGTACAAAATTCTGCCACATGGTTTCATGGAGATCCACTAGGTACTGATTTTCCAGAAATTCTTTAGGCAATACTTGAATTACCACTAATTTTATTCGCAGAAGTTGTTTTAAAGTGATCAATTTGACCCCGGATTACGGTACGGTTACCGTATACAGGTCGGACTCTATCATCCGGACCCACGTTTGGTAGTCATCAGTCAAAATTTCAGCTTCTTAGAGCATTTCGTTTGCGAGATATAATTTTGGGAAGTGCCAGAATCCGACTCCGGACAATCGAGTCCGACATGTACTAGGGTATTTTATCCAATAGTGGACCCTTAACCTATAGTGAACCCCTAGCAATTATTCTCAAATTTCCCGCTCAAATCTGCTTCTACCGGTAAACTTCTACCGGGAGACCATGGATTATGTTCCTAGACAGCAGTTTTTTGCCACAAATTTCCCAAATGGAGGAGAACGTGCCTCTTGAGCCGACCACTGATAGACAGCAGTTCCATGTAGTGAAACTAGGCTACACAGACCTGTGTGCCGACTACATTTCGTTCGGCGGCGGCGGTGTCATTGGCGTCACGCTGGTGGCAGCTTTCGGCGGCGATGGCGTGAATAGGCGTGACCAAAATTTGCTCATAATGTCAACATTGTCAAAGCAAAGAACTTGTCATTACACTCTAAAATTTGTAGTCTGAGCTTTTTCATGACAGTTGATGACATAAACTATTACGTTTGAATGAATATTTTTTATTTCTGTACGGGTCCGTCACTGCGATAACTGATTAGACCTACTGTGACATTACCCGTATCCTTAGTGTAGTATATGTTGCATTACTCCATGACAAATGAAGGGCAATAAAATGTCGATTTTGCAATAGTTTTTATTTTATTTTCTTAGAACCTAAGCTATCAATTTTGGTCACACTAATTACATTAAGGAATCACCGAATAATTTCAGGGAGGAATCTCAGAAGGAATTCCAAGAGGAGCAATCAAGAAATACCTGGAAGAATTTTCCTCATGGAAAATTTTGAACTAATCTTTGCAGAAACCTACAGTATAAATCCCTGAAGGATCTTCTGCTGAAATCTCTGGTGGTACTCTCTTAGAGATATCCCTGATAGGAATTTTCGAGGAATTTCAGAAGGATTCTCCAAATGAATTCAAGCAGGAATCTCAAAAGGAATTCCAGCAGGAATTGGATAAGGAGTTCTCTAAGAATTTCTAGGAGGAATCAACGAAAAATATCAAGGAGAAATCCCAAAGAACTTCCAGCAGGAATCATCAAATGAATCAGTGAAAAATTTCCATGAGGAATCTCTGAAGGAATTCCAGGAGAAATCTCCAAAGAAATTCGAAGAGGAATCATCAAAAGAATCCCAAGAGGGAATCCCAAAGGAATCCCACAAGGAACCCCTGATGGAATATCAGGAGAAATCCCCGAAGGAATTATAGGAAGAGTCCTCTAAAGAAGAACCCCCCCCCCCGGGAGAAACCCCTGAAGAGATTCTAGAAGGAATTCCCGAAAGCACTCTAAGAGGAACCCCGAAGGAATTCTCAGATAGTATTTCACAAGGAATTCTCGAAGGAATTCTCGGAACAATAACCGAAGGAATTTTAAGACGAAACCCCGAAGGAATTCTAGGACGAATCCACGAAGAAATACCAAGAGGAATACATGAAGAAATTTGAAGAGAAATCATCAAAGAATTCCCGGCGGAGTATCAGGAGGAACCCCTGAAGAAATTTAGAAAGAGTACTCGAAGGAAGAACCCCCCAGGAGAAACCCCCGAAGGGATCTAGAAGGAATCCCCGAAGGGACTCTAAGAGGAATCCCCGAAGGAATTCCAAGAAGAATCCCCGAAAGTATTACACGATAAATTCTCGAAAGAATTCTAGGAAGAAATACTGAAACAATTCCAAGACGAAACCCCGAAAGAATTCTAGGAGAAATCCACGAAGAAATTCCAAGAAGAATACAGTAGAATTTTCAAAAAGTTTTTTTTAAATGAAGCCACGAAGGAATTACAAGAGGAATTCAGGAAGAAAGTCAAGAAGGAATCCCCGTAGGAACTCCAAGAAGAATTCCAAAATTCCAAGAGGAATTGCCGAAGGGATTCTAGGAGAAATCACCGAAGAAATTCAAGAAGGAAATCCCGAAGGAGTTTTAGGAGGAATCCTGGAGGAATTCCATGAGGAATTTTTGAAGCAGTTTTAGGAGGAATCTCCGAAGAAGTACTAAGAGGTATTTCCAAAGGAATTCCAGAAGGAATCTACGACGGAATATCAAGAGGAATCCCCGAAAGAATTTGAGGAGGAATCCATGAAGGAAGTCCAGGAGGAATTCCCAAAGAAATTCCAGAAAGAAATTTTCAAAGGAATTCGAGAAGGAATCTCCAAAGAATTTCTAGGAGGAACCATCGATGAAATTCTCGAAGGAATTCCATAAGGAATCCCTGGATGAATTTCAAGAGAAATCTCCGAAGGAGTTCTACGAAGAACCCTCGTAGGAATTCGATGAGGAACACCTGAGATAGTTCTAGTAAGAATCCCCGCAGGAATTCCAAGAGAAAATTCCAAAAGGATTCCAGCAGTAATCCACAAAGAAAATCAAGCAAGAATTCCAATGGAAATTTTCAAGGGAATTCGGGAAAGAATCCTCAAAGGATTTTTGGTAGGAATCAATGATGAATACCCGGAAGGAATCTCTGAAGGAGTGCCAGGAGAAAGGAATTCCAGAAGGAACCCCCAAATGAATTCTAGGAGAAATCCCTGGATCTCATGATGGATCCCCGAAGAAATTCCAGGAGGAATCTCCGAAGAAATTACTGGACAAATCAGGCCAAACATGTCTAAAGGTCCTATCTGCAGAAGAGAGGCTCTCTTTGGTTTCCCTCTCTTTCGTTAATATCTCAGCTGTTAATTTGTATTATGATTGTCTCCTTGCATTGAACGATGGTCAAAACAATAGTCTTTTGATTTGTACTGCAAAAATAGTAGAAAAGTGTACCATTACATTGCAATAATTGAAAGAGAAAGTGAACAAAGAGAGCCTCTCAAATGCAGATAGGACCTATTGAAATGTTTGGCCTGAAATACCTGCAGGACTCCCAGGAGGGATCCTCGAAGGAATTCTGGGAGGGATCTCTCTAAGATTTTCAAGAGGAATCCCAATAGAATGTCCAGGAAAAATCGCCGAAGGAATTCCAAGAGGAATCCCTGATCGAGTTCCAGGAGGAGTTCCCAAAGGAATCCTAGAAAGAATCACTGAAGAAATTCCTGAAGAAAACCCCGGAGGATTTTCAGGAGGACTCCTGGAGAAATTGCACGAGGAATCCCTGAAGGAAATCCAGGTAGAATGTCCGAAGAAATTCTAGGAGAAATCATCTAAGAAATTCCAGGAGGTAACCCCGAAAGAATTTCAGGAAAAATTCACTACAAAATATCAGGAGAAATCCCCGAAAAAAATTCAGGAGGAATACATGAAGGCAATCTAGGAAAGAACCTCGAAAGAAAAAGAATCCCCGAAGGAATTCCAAGAGGAATCCCCCAAAATAATTCCAGGAGAAACTCCAGAATGAATTCTAGGAGGAGTCTTCAAAGGAATTCCATAAGGAATCCCCGAAATAATTCCAGAAGGAAGTCCAGGAGGAATCCCTAAATGAAATCCAGGAGGAATCCCGGAGAAATTTCATGAGGAATCTCCAAAGTAACTCCAGAAGGAATCACAGAAGGAATTCTAAGAGGAATCACCAAAGGAATTCCAGCAGAAAAGGAAAGAATTCCGGTAGTAATCTCCGTAGGATTTAAGGGCGGAATCCTTGAAGGATTTTCAGTGGAATCTCTCAAAGGGAATCGTTCCAGGTAGGTGGAAGGATTTGAAGGTGGTATCCTCTAAAGAATTCCTGGTAGACTTCCGGAAGGAAATTTTGAAGGATTATTTGGTAGAAACTCCATGAAAGAGCCCTCAAGAATATGAATATGAATTCCAGAAGTTACATCAGAGATTTCTCCGTGAGTCCTCTTGAAAAAAATCTCAATCTCAATCTACAATCTGAAAGAACCCAAGGAGTGATCCCTGGAAGTACTTTTGGGAGAATCCCTAAAGGAACTTCTCGAGGAATTCCCTAAGAATATCTTGAAGGCATCTTAGAAGGAACTCGTATATAGAAATCCCTGAATAAACTTCTTGGGGAATCCCTGAATTCTCCTGGATGTATCCTTGGATCCCCCTAGAAGATGCTCTGAAGGAACTCTTGGAGAGATTTCTGTAGGAATCCTTCAGGTGGAACTTCTGAGAAAACATCTGCAAGAATCTCTGGAACTCCTGGAGGAATCTCTGAAGGAACTCCTGGACTAATTTCTGTAAGAACTCCTGTATGAACTTCTAAAGGAACTACTGGAGAAATCCCTGCAATAACCCCAAGACTATTTTCTAAAGAACTCCTGCAGGAATTTCTGAAGAAACTTCTTTCAAAACTCTCGATGGATCTCCACGAGGCATTTATGAAACCTCCTGATGGAAATTTCTGAAAGGATGTCTGGAAGGATACATGAGCGAACTCCTGTTAAAATAGCATTGGGAACTTCTGAAGGAATTCCTAATGAACACATGGATTCATCCCTGAATCCTCCTGGAGTTATTTGGGAGATCCAAGAACGAACTCCTGGGGAGATCACTGAAGGAATTTCTGTAGCAATTTTTGAAAGAACTCCTGATACAATCTCTGAAAATTTTTCATGAGGCATCCCGTAGAAATTCCAAGATAAATCCCTGAAGGAATTGATGAGACTCTCGGAATGATCCCTGAATGATCTCTTTGAGCGATCCCTATGAACGTCAGGAAAAATCTCTAGTTCGAATTCTTGGTGAATTTCTGAATGATCTTCAGGAGAAAACTCCTGGACTAGTTCCGAATCCCGAAGGATTTCCTAAAGGAACTCTCAGACTAATCTCTGAAGTACCTCCTATGGGAATCTTTGAAGGATCTTTTGGATGGATCTCTGATGTATCTCTAAGAGACATCCCTGGATCCTTCTGAAAGAATTTCTGAAGGAACTCCTGGAGTTTTCCCTGAAGGTACTCCTGTAGGAAAATTAGATTCTCGAGAAATCTCTGATGTAATGATGAATCATGAATGAAATCTAATGAAAAATAAAATAAAAAGAAAAGAAAAATAAAAAAGTTTCGTATTTAAATGGACACACTGAAATTCCATTTGAGTTTCCTCAGAAGTTCTTTATAAGAGTCTTCTGCAGAGTTTGTGTAAACAATAGAAAGAAAAAAAAGACAGACCAAAGTTCCAATGACCAGACTTCAAATTGTTAGAACGTACTGTTTTCAATTTTAATAACATAGGCATAGGCCACAGGGCAGTGTAGCACTTGCTACATTTATTGGGAGTTCGAAGACCCAACTCCGTTTCGAATGTAACAACATTATTTTTTTTCGATGAACTCGTTTGAGACGATTCAAATTTGCGTCCATATTTTTTTGGGGAATTGCAGACCCTCCCTCCCCTCTCTTCCTCACGTTTCCTCGTGTACCTAATACATAAAATGTCACACTTTCTGAGAAATCCCCTCCATTCCCTAAACAATGAACGTCATATTTGAATGACCCCTTCTACGTGTTTTGTTGACAAGAGGCAAAAGCCTCTTTTTCTTCTCGCGTTTTTTACACGAGCATATGCTTAAAAATATTACGGAACTAAAAATACTGCAGTATAGGTAGTCTGGGTAGGGTACGTGTTCCATCATTAATCTCACGCTCCCATATTCATCCTATTCGAAAACAAGCGATTACGGCACCGATTGATTTCGTTCTTTTTGTTTTCATGGGTGCTCAATTCTAACAAAAAATACAAAAATAAGAAACAAAACAAACAGCGCTTCAATCCTTTGTTTTTCGTAAGATGAAAATGGGAGCCACATGCTTAAGAAGGGAACCAATACCCTAGTATATTAAATTCTCAACTCAACAGAGAAAAATTGCTTGTTATTGAAAAAATCGTCAAAACAAAACCGAAGTGTGACCAACACAAGTGCGAAGAAACTAATGACCGCTACTTAAATTATTTTCGTTTTTTTTTCATTGAGTCGGTGCAGCTCAATGCCAACAACGCGCGGAAAATCAATTGTCCGGCAAAACGCGCTGAGTAAAGCAGAAGACGATGATGAAAGAGTGATGAATGGATGTACGACAATTACGAGGCGCGGTACGAGATTTGCGCCGAATGATCACCGCATTTATTTGACTATGATGAAATTATGGTAATTGAAAATGATCATATGTAGTTCTGTGTTGAGGCATAGGAGGTTTTATTTAAATTCATTATTTAATGCTTTGAAATTATTCCCATGAAAGTATGTTTAGCAAATTGTTACAGTAAGTGCGAATTTAACAGCAATAATCATGATACAGTGAGTCGTAATGACACCTTGATGACCTTCGATGATGCTTCGATTCCATACTCGCCAGCTACTTTGTAGTTGAGCTGGTAAACGACATGCTTAGCTATCAATGTGTAGTTGATTAATCCCTATCCTTTTTTGCTCTGACGTAGTTATTCCATCCGCTGCACAGTGGGAAAATAAGGTACAAAACCGACAAAGAATTCTGTAACTTTTGAAAACCACGAATGCGGTTTACGAAGTTATACTTTTCTAATGTAAAAATGTGCGGGGAATCCAATAAAACCGGTTTCATAGGCCGCACGGATCGTTAACATCCTCATTTTACCCCAAGTCCCCAATTTTTTAGCCGTTTTTATAGAAATTCATGTATTTTCAGAAGCGGAAATGATCTTGAAGTATGAAAACTCGACCGATCATGCTCATATATATTGCGGATATGAATAAAAATGTTAAACATGACCGCATGAATGATTGTCATGCCCGTTTTACCATATTCCCCCAGATTATCGCATTTCTGGTAAGATATGCCATTTATCTAGGGAGAAAATCAGTAAAAATCCATCAAAATGAGTTTTTACCTGGTAAATACTTTTGAGCCATCGAATAAATCCGGATAAAAATCGAACGAACTGGTTTTTTGGTCATTTTGCCTTGATGCCCCCAAAAATGTCATTTTTTGAACTGAAAAGTTCTGCAACTTTTGAAATCCATGAATGCGGTTTACGAAGTTATACTTTTCTAATGTAAAAATGTGCGGGGAATCCAATAAAACCGGTTTCATAGGCCGCACGGATCGTTAACATGCTCATTTTACCCCAATTCCCCAATTTTTAGCCTTTTTTGATAGAGATTCATATATTTTCAGAAGCGGAAGTGATCTTGAAGTATACAAACTCGACCAATCAAGCTCATATATATTGCCGATATAAATAAAAATGTTAAACTTGACCGCTTGAATGATTGTCATGCCCGTTTTACCATATTCCTCCAGATTATCGCATTTCTGGTCAGATATGCTATTTATCTAGAGAGAAAATCAGTAAATGTCCATCCATATGAGTTTCTACGTGGTGAATACATTTGAGCCTTCGAATAAATCAGGATAAAAATTAAAAGAACGGGTATGTTGGTCATTTTGCCTTGATTCCCCAAAAATATCATTTTTAGAATTGAAGAGTTCTGTTACTTTTGAAAACCACGAATGCGATTTACGGAGTCATGTTTATCTAATGTAAAAACGTGTGGAGAATCGAATAAAATTGGTTTCGTAGGCCGCACGGATCGTTAACATACTCATTTTACCCCAATTCCGCAGTTTTTTGTGTGTTTGATAGAAATTCATGTTCAGATGGCGAAACGACCTTGAAGTATAAAAACTCGACCAATCAAGCTCTTATATACTTTGCCGAAATAAATAAAAATGTTAAACTTGATCGCATGAACAATGTCCTTGCCCATTTTACCATATTCCCCCAGATTATCGCATTTCTGGAAAAATATGCTATTTGTCGAGGGAGAAAATCGGTAAATGTCCATCTAAGAGAGATTTTTATTTGAATAACACATTTGAGCCATCTATCTATTAAACCAGGGAAGAACAACGAACTTATATCTTGGCCATTTTGCCTTGATGCCCCAAAAATATCATTTTTTGAATTGAAGAGTTCTGTAACTTTTGAAAACCATGTATGCTATTTACAAAGTCATATTTTTTTTAATTAAAAATGTTCGAAAATTTCAATGAAACTGGTTTTAGTGGCCACAAGGATCGTCAAAATACTCATTTAACTTCAATTTCTCAATTTTTTGAGGATTTTCATAGAAATTCATGTTTTTTTAGAAGTGGAAATGACCTTGAAGTTTAAAAACTCAACCAATCAAGCTCATATATACTGCCGATACAAATGAAATCGTCACACTTGACCGCATGAATGGTTGTCATGCCCGTTTCACCATATTCTCCCAGATTATCCAAATACTAACTGTGAATAATGTGTTTGTTAAACATTTTCAGTTTTGTACTTTTATGTTGTAAATAAAATCAACAAATGACAAATTAAATCAAATTTCGTTTATAACCTATTTTAACTATCTAAAGAAAACGTGTTACGAAAATCGGTCGGAAATGCTTTTTGTCTATTTAGCACTGATTCCTCGTAAAATATACAATTAACTTTACATAAGTGTATAACACAAAAATAATCCGAACCGTTTTTCTATAAAAACAGTTTTTTAAAGATAAAACCCGTGAATTCTAGATGCAGCTTGTTTAACTCTGAATATAATAATTTAGATGAATTTGAAAAAAAAAACGAGTTCAAATCACAGTTATGACTCATGTGGGCTGTGGGCATTAATCCAATTTACAGAGTTTTTGTCTTAGAAAATTCACTTGTAAGAATAAACCCTTTTGATAACATTCTGAGTTGTACAGTTATTCAAAAAAGGATATTTTTCGGGGCATCAAGGCAAAATGACCAAGATACAAGTTGGTTCGATTGTTGTATCCTGATTTATTAGATGGCTCAAATGTATATTTCTAACCAAAACTCATTTGAATGGGTTTTTTTGGATTTTTTGAGTGCTTATATTTCAAAGTCATTAACGCTTTTGAAAATACATGAAATTCTATCAAATCCCAAGAAAATAGAAAATTGGGCTAAAATAAGTATGCTAACGCGCATTAACCCCTTGAGGCCTATGAAACCACTTTCATTAGATTCTCCGTACAATTTTACATAAGAAGGGTATGACTTCATAAACTAGCGGTTTTTCAAAATATATAAATTTCTTGTACATATTCAAAATATTATATTTATATTTCGGGATTTCCTGCGAAATGGCAACATAAAAGTTCGTACGATTTTTATTTCCTGATGTATTGGATGGCTCAAGTGTGTTTTTCAAATAAAAACTTATATGAACTCAACAGATTTTCTGAGCTTTTATTCTTCAAAGTCATTTCTGGTTCTGAAAATACATGAACTTCTATTAAAAAATACTTGAAAATAGTGAATTGGGGTTAAATAAGAAAGTGCGATAACGATCCGTGAGGCCCATTAAACACTTTAATTCAATTCCCTGCACAATTCTACATTAAAAAAGTTTGACTTCGTAAGCCACATTCAAGATTTTCAAAAGTTACAGAATTCTGCAATTAAAAAAAATGATATTAAAACAAACTAGATATAAAAAATGCGATAATCGGGGAACATATGGTGAAACGGGCATGACAACCATTCATGCGGTCAAGTGTGACGTTTTCATTTGTATCGGCAGTATATATGAGCTTGATTGGTTGAGTTTTTAAACTTCAAGGTCATTTCTAAAAAAACATTAATTTCTATGAAAATCTACAAAAAAAAATGAGAAATTGAAGTTAAATGAGTATTTTGACGATCCTTGTGGCCTTTAAAACCAGTTTCATTAAATTTTTAGAACATTTTAACTATAAAAAAAACTTTGTAAATAGCATACATGGTTTTCAAAATTTACAGAACTCTTCAATTTCAAAAATGATATTTTTGGGGCATCAAGGCAAAATGGCCAAGATATAAGTTCGTTGTTCTTCCCTGGTTTAATAGATAGATGGCTCAAATGTGTTATTCAAATAAAAATCTCTCTTAGATGGACATTTACCGATTTTCTCCCTCGACAAATAGCATATTTTTCCAGAAATGCGATAATCTGGGGGAATATGGTAAAATGGGCATGGACATTGTTCATGCGGTCAAGTTTAACATTTTTATTTATTTCGGCAAAATATATAAGAGCTTGATTGGTCGAGTTTTTATACTTTAAGGTCGTTTCGCCATCTGAGCATGAATTTCTATCAAACACACAAAAAACTGCGGAATTGGGGTAAAATGAGTATGTTAACGATCCGTGCGGCCTACGAAACCAATTTTATTCGATTCTCCACACGTTTTTACATTAGATAAACTTGACTCCGTAAATCGGATTCGTGGATTTCAAAAGTAACAGAACTCTTCAATTCTAAAAATGATATTTTTGGGGAATCAAGGCAAAATGACCAACATACCCGTTCTTTTAATTTTTATCCTGATTTAATCGAAGGCTCAAATGTATTCACCAAGTAGAAACTCATATGGATGGACATTTACTGATTTTCTCTCTAGATAAATAGCATATCTTACCAGAAATGCGATAATCTGGGGAAATATGGTAAAACGGGCATGACAATCATTCATGCGGTCAAATTTAACATTTTCATTTATATCGGCAATATATATGAGCTTGATTGGTCGAGTTTGTATACTTCAAGATCACTTCCGCTTCTGAAAATATATGAATCTCTATCAAAAAAGGCTAAAAATTGGGGAATTGGGGTAAAATGAGAATGTGAACGATCCGTGCAGCCTATGAAACCAGATTAATTCGATTCCCCGCACATTTTTACATCAGAAAAGTATGGCTTCGTAAACCGCATTCATGGATTTCAAAAGTTGCAGAACTCTTCAGTTCAAAAAATGACATTTTTGGGGCATCAAGGCAAAATGACCAAAAAACCAGTTCGTTCGATTTTTATCCGGATTTATTCGATGGCTCAAAAGTATTTACCAGGTAAAAACTCATTTTGATGGAATTTTACTGATTTTCTCCCTAGATAAATGGCATATCCTACCAGAAATGCGATAATCTGGGGGAATATGGTAAAACGGGCATGACAATCATTCATGCGGTCAAGTTTAACATTTTTATTCATATCCGCAATATATATGAGCATGATCGGTCGAGTTTTCATACTTCAAGATCATTTCTGCTTCTGAAAATACATGAATTTCTATAAAAACGGCTAAAAAATTGGGGAATTGGGGTAAAATGAGCATGTTAACGATCCGTGCGGCCTATGAAACCGGTTTTATTGGATTCCCCGCACATTTTTACATTAGAAAAGTATAACTTCGTAAACCGCATTCGTGGTTTTCAAAAGTTACAGAATTCTTTGTCGGTTTTGTACCTTATTTTCCCACTGTGCGCTGCCTTGATACCTCGTGCTTAAACCGTCCAAGTGTCGCACCCTCCTTCCGATCATCTCACCATCTTAAAAGAACGGCACATCCGTTCCATTTCTTCACACTTTTCGGCGGAGTTTTTTTTTTTCTCCCAAAATGCATGGGTCTACTCCTTTCGCTTTTGTTTGTGCCATTCCACATTCTGTCGAGTTTTATGCTGCAGCATTACCGGCAGCGCTGCGTTCTACACCTCCAACATCGCTCTGCACTCCCGCTCGAACCAATCTTTCCGTAGAAAGGAGTAGGTACGCACCCAACAGTGCACTCAGCTGTGTTGTTGGTAGCTGCTTTGACTAAACTTAAGTAGTCCTCCAGAGAGACCACATCTAGTTCAGGCTCATCCGGATACGCTGCATGCTCGAGATTCTGTGTATACACCCGGTTGTTTAGAAGTTTTGTACGCAGATTGACCGTAACGATGAAGCAATGAGTCGTAGGCGGTGTTTGTTCGTCAGCTGTGAGCACTGATCTTTTCAATCGTCGTCCCTAATTCCCTCTCCTGGCTTACCTGAGCGTACGGGAATTCTATGATGATCTTGATGTATGTATGTAATAATTAGGCGCTGTCCATAAACTACGTAGACTTTTTTCGGCCATCTCAGATCCCCCCTCCCCCTCGTAGACTTTTGTTCATACAAAATTTTCGAAATTTGTATGGAGCGTAGACTTTGGCCAGACCCTCCCCCCCTTAGAATCTACGTAGTTTATGGACAAACCTTAATTATAACTAGCTATATTCAATCAGCAATTGACTTTGCGTATACCATCGCACACCGTTTAATAGCTTATACGACTAGCGAGGATCGAAGCTGTAAAACACATTTTTATCCAGCGTCGGCAGCTGGCTATTGGAACAACCCACGAGTAGCAGAAAAATCTTATTTATTCAACATTTGATTGCCGAGAAGCACCGGCCAATGGCGGATGTTTTCCATTTCGCCAAACATATCAAAATATTGAACTTTTGACTTGTGATGCGGCGGAGACAGAGGAACCTCTTCGTCTCCCCATCGTGACATGCCATGGAGAAGGTGGCTCGATGGGACATCCAACAAGTGAAAGTGAATATCGCGAAAAGCAACATGTGCCACAACACGATTCGTTGTTCCCGTGCTTCTTAGCGCAAAACCCCATCAGGAAACACAGGAGGAAGAAACGGTTGATCTCAGGCTCGGCTCGGGCCATGGGACAGGAACGTGTTTCGGATTTTTTTTTGTACCGCGTGTGGCATTTGTCTGAGAATATGTCGTCGGTTGCCTGCAATAGGGGCACAACTCAAAATTTGTCATTTTGGAGATTTGGAAAGCAAATGATGAAAAACTATGTAAACTTTCATCTCACAAAGATCCGTTTCAAAATTCGTTGAGAAACGCGAGATTTTCTCATTTTAACCAATTTTCCGCCATAAAGGCACAACTCAAAATCTGTCAACTTTTTCAATAGTAGTTGTAAAATAGTAATCGAAAATTCATGAAACAGATAGTCCTTCAGTCCCTTTCCACGATACAACTATCAAAATTCGTTCACTTCTGTCAAATGATGAGAGAAGTAAAAGAACTTGCAGAAGGTGCCAATTTTCAAACGCTCATTCTGAAAATTCACATTTTTTGAGTTGTGCCCCTATTGCAGAAAACCGACGATGCGTTGTGTTGTTCAACAGAGCGCAGATGATGATATCAAGGGTATGAATGTATTTTTTGTGAGTGCTAAATTTGCTTCAACAAGTGTGGTTGCTTCAATGGAAGATGTATCTTATGGTTTTATTTTTATGGAAAGTGGTCGGGAATACAAATTTAGTGTTGAAATTGAAATATTGCTTTGCAGTTGAACCAAAGTGTACTACTGCGTGCGGCATAGTATTATTGCATTCTTCGGTTTGTGCATTTGGTTTTAAATATTAATTTCATCAGATGACCGATTATTTAGGGTTTTGTGGCTGTGGCCCAAAAGTTATTTAGAACAAGATAGAATCTGTGTTCGTATTCTAAATGGGGTTTCAGTTGTTATTGTTTATGTTAGGTACACTCATTGCACAATTATGGGTCACTCAAGGAACAATCGTTTCATAATATGAATCGTTTTTCATACAAAAATAACACTTTCATTATTTTTATTTTATATTCTCTTCATTAAAACTCCTTTTTATTGTTTTATATAAAAATCTGGTTGTAAAATTCACTTTAGGCGGTGAAAATTACTGAAATGTTGGTGAATAATGAAAACCACAATTATGGGTCAAAATTGGCTGTGAAACAATTATGGGTCAATTTGTTGCCTATTATGGGTCACTCAAAAGGAATCGGCTGAACAATAATCTTTTGTCTATTTTTTTTCAATGAATGGTCACTTATTCTAGATAGATCAACTATAGTAGAATCTAAAACTGGTCTCAAACCTCTTAACGAAGCGTGTTTTCACGATTTGGAATCAATTTTTCATAATTGGGACACAATCTCCAACACAACCACTGATAAACGCCTAAAAGTATGCAATACCTATGCACGCAGAACTGTCAATATTATGCTGCACAAAAAGTGACCCATAATTGTGTGATTTTCGATGTTCCTTGTCACAATAATGAGTCATTTAAATTTTGCCCAAAATAAGCTTTAATTGGCTGCAGTCACATGAATTTTTACATTTAGAACGTAAATTATACTTTTGTTCTGGTGACGATACCATTTCGCACTTGAAAATCACTAAAGCTCGCCTTTACAGAGCTTACGAAAGCAGCGCACGCACTTTCTGATGTTCACAATCGAAGCATTACTTTGACAGATGGTTTTATGCCGAACAAAAAATTACTGGAAATATGTATGTTTTGACGTATAAGCTCGTGTACGATACGTATAGTGACACGAAACAAGTCAACTCATCAACGAAAAATGATAATGGCTAACAAAAGCTTGCAATCAATTAGTATTTATCTATTAAAGTGGGAAGTGACTAATAATTGTGTGTGACCCATAATTGTGCAATGAGTGTACTATAATCCGGAGGTACCCGGGTAGAGGTAAAATACTGACGATCAAAACATGATATTGGTTTGATTGATATAAGAGATAAAAGATCTGACAATAATATCTGAAAAAGGTTCCTGGAACATCTGAACAATATCAAAATTTGATATTTCAAGATCATACGGATACTGCCCATAATCGCATAGTTGACGTAAGCGCCACTGTAGTTTTCAAAAAACTTTTGAAATTTTAGCGATGATTACTGAAAAGTTTATGAATTTTCTTCACGTTGATATCTAGCTAGTGATTAGATCTTGAGCTCTATTGAATAAAACTGGTCACAATTATGCATATTTGATAGAAATTAGCTTGTGAATGCTGACATTAGTGTCGTGAACCGAGGAACGGTTCACGGATCATTTTGTACGGAAGTATTCCGTAATTTACCCATCCGCAGGGCAATTCACACGAACAACACAACCGTCTTCGTACACATCCATTTTTAGACTGAATTCTTGCGTGCTCGCGCGCGAGCACAAGCCTGTTTTTACACACTTATTTCTGACTAACAATAGTCTGCCAACTCGTAACCCACAGAAATAAATAAACAGTTAATATTTTATTCCATGACATCTTATTCCTACATTCACCTTCACCTCTACTCTCTAGTGAATGTTATATTGATCAACATATGAGAATATTTAAAGCATACAACATGCAATAATTCAGACAATGCTCACAATAATACTTAAAAAACATCATCAACTAACAAATACCTTGTTTAAACACATCCTTAATACATCACAATTAACATTTTAAAGCACCACTCATCTAGTTCTATCTCTTCTTGAATATGTTTTATTCGTTTCAGCTTACCAGACTCAAACTTATTTTAAGCAGAAAAACCAGTAAAACATCTAACAACTTCCTCGACAGTTCGCAATTTATACGTTCTAACACACCTCAACGAGTTCTATCTGATCTTTGGCATGCTATGTTGGGTTGAGCTTACCAGGCTCAAAAATCACATAAGCAGCAAAACCAGTAAAATATTCAACAACTTCCTCGACAGTTCGCAATTTATACGTTCTAACACACCTCAACGAGTTCTGTCTGATCTTTGGCATGCTATGTTAGGTTGAGCTTACCAGGCTCAAAAAATCACATAAGCAGCAAAACCAGTAAAACATCCAACAACTTCCTCGACAGTTCGCAATTTATACGTTCTAACACACCTCAACGAGTTCTATCTGATCTTTGGCATGCTATGTTGGGTTGAGCTTACCAGGCTCAAAAATCACATAAGCAGCAAAACCAGTAAAATATTCAACAACTTCCTCGACAGTTCGCAATTTATACGTTCTAACACACTTCAACGAGTTCTGTCTGATCTTTGGCATGCTATGTTAGGTTGAGCTTACCAGGCTCAAAAAATCACATAAGCAGCAAAACCAGTAAAATATTCAACAACTTCTTCAACAGTTCGCAATTTATACGTTCTAACACACCTCAACGAGTTCTGTCTGATCTTTGACATGCTATGTTGGGTTGAGCTTACCAGGCTCAAAAATCACATAAGCAGCAAAACCAGTAAAATATTCAACAACTTCCTCGACTGTTCGAAATTTATACGTTCTAACACACCTCAACGAGTTCTATCTGATCTTTGGCATGCTATGTTAGGTTGAGCTTACCAGGCTCAAAAAATCACATAAGCAGCAAAACCAGTAAAATATTCAACAACTTCCTCGACAGTTCGCAATTTATACGTTCTAACACACCTCAACGAGTTCTGTCTGATCTTTGGCATGCTATGTTAGGTTGAGCTTACCAGGCTCAAAAAATCACATAAGCAGCAAAACCAGTAAAATATTCAACAACTTCCTCGACAGTTCGCAATTTATACGTTCTAACACACCTCAACGAGTTCTGTCTGATCTTTGGCATGCAATGTTAGGTTGAGCTTACCAGGCTCAAAAAATCACATAAGCAGCAAAACCAGTAAAACATCCAACAACTTCCTCGACAGTTCGCAATTTATACGTTCTAACACACCTCAACGAGTTCTATCTGATCTTTGGCATGCTATGTTGGGTTGAGCTTACCAGGCTCAAAAATCACATAAGCAGCAAAACCAGTAAAATATTCAACAACTTCCTCGACAGTTCGCAATTTATACGTTCTAACACACCTCAACGAGTTCTGTCTGATCTTTGGCATGCTATGTTAGGTTGAGCTTACCAGGCTCAAAAAATCACATAAGCAGCAAAACCAGTAAAACATCCAACAACTTCCTCGACAGTTCGCAATTTATACGTTCTAACACACCTCAACGAGTTCTATCTGATCTTTGGCATGCTATGTTGGGTTGAGCTTACCAGGCTCAAAAATCACATAAGCAGCAAAACCAGTAAAATATTCAACAACTTCCTCGACAGTTCGCAATTTATACGTTCTAACACACTTCAACGAGTTCTGTCTGATCTTTGGCATGCTATGTTAGGTTGAGCTTACCAGGCTCAAAAAATCACATAAGCAGCAAAACCAGTAAAACATCCAACAACTTCCTCGACAGTTCGCAATTTATACGTTCTAACACACCTCAACGAGTTCTATCTGATCTTTGGCATGCTATGTTAGGTTGAGCTTACCAGGCTCAAAAAATCACATAAGCAGCAAAACCAGTAAAATATTCAACAACTTCTTCAACAGTTCGCAATTTATACGTTCTAACACACCTCAACGAGTTCTGTCTGATCTTTGACATGCTATGTTGGGTTGAGCTTACCAGGCTCAAAAATCACATAAGCAGCAAAACCAGTAAAATATTCAACAACTTCCTCGACTGTTCGAAATTTATACGTTCTAACACACCTCAACGAGTTCTATCTGATCTTTGGCATGCTATGTTAGGTTGAGCTTACCAGGCTCAAAAAATCACATAAGCAGCAAAACCAGTAAAATATTCAACAACTTCCTCGACAGTTCGCAATTTATACGTTCTAACACACCTCAACGAGTTCTGTCTGATCTTTGGCATGCTATGTTAGGTTGAGCTTACCAGGCTCAAAAAATCACATAAGCAGCAAAACCAGTAAAATATTCAACAACTTCCTCGACAGTTCGCAATTTATACGTTCTAACACACCTCAACGAGTTCTGTCTGATCTTTGGCATGCTATGTTAGGTTGAGCTTACCAGGCTCAAAAAAATCACATAAGCAGCAAAACCAGTTAAATATTCAACAACTTCCTCGACAGTTCGCAATTTATACGTTCTAACACACATCAACGAGTTCTATCTGATCTTTGGCATGCTATGTTAGGTTGAGCTTACCAGGCTCAAAAAATCACATAAGCAGCAAAACCAGTAAAACATCCAACAACATCCTCGACAGTTCGCAATTTATAAGACAGAATAATTGTTAAATGTGTTATAAATATTATATTCGTACGTTCTTTGTGTTATATGTTTTTTTTTACTTTGTAAATATTCCCCGAGTTTTAATGCACATTTATAGGGTTCTGACTGAATAGAGGTACATGAAATGCATTTCACTATTGATTGCCAACTTTCAGGCTATTTCGGGCAGTGGTCAAGTACTAGACATGTAAACATTTCCCTGCCACGGACTTCAAGTTCTTGAGCTCAAGTATCGAACCCTGAAACGGGATGCCCGATTAGGATTAGTTTTCCTAGACAAAACCAAGCTATGAACACAGCAACAAATGATGTGAACTAAATGGCAAAATGCCAACTAAAATACAATTTCAGGATGACTGATGGACCCAAACTAATAAATGAAACCTCATCATCCTGTGATCGGAAGGAGTTATCCATCTGGATAACAGGGCACATTTATGTTATGTGTTGTGCTGCGTCAACTTGTAATGTCTCTTATTTGTACATTTGTAAGGTTCTATGTGTATCGTGCAGTGTTAGTACTTTGTAATAATTAATTTCTTTTATTTTTGTAACACAACTTCCTCGACAGTTCGCAATTTATACGTTCTAACACACCTCAACGAGTTCTGTCTGATCTTTGGCCTGCTATGTTGGGTTGAGCTTACCAGGCTAAAAAAATCACATAAGCAGCAAAACCAGTAAAATATTCAACAACTTCCTCGACAGTTCGCAATTTATACGTTCTAACACACCTCAACGAGTTCTGTCTGATCTTTGGCATGCTATGTTAGGTTGAGCTTACCAGGCTCAAAAATCACATAAGCAGCAAAACCAGTAAAATATTCAACAACTTCCTCGACAGTTCGCAATTTATACGTTCTAACACACTTCAACGAGTTCTGTCTGATCTTTGGCATGCTATGTTAGGTTGAGCTTACCAGGCTCAAAAAATCACATAAGCAGCAAAACCAGTAAAATATTCAACAACTTCTTCAACAGTTCGCAATTTATACGTTCTAACACACCTCAACGAGTTCTGTCTGATCTTTGACATGCTATGTTGGGTTGAGCTTACCAGGCTCAAAAATCACATAAGCAGCAAAACCAGTAAAATATTCAACAACTTCCTCGACTGTTCGAAATTTATACGTTCTAACACACATCAACGAGTTCTATCTGATCTTTGGCATGCTATGTTGGGTTGAGCTTACCAGGCTCAAAAAATCACATAAGCAGCAAAACCAGTAAAATATTCAACAACTTCCTCGACAGTTCGCAATTTATACGTTCTAACACACCTCAACGAGTTCTATCTGATCTTTGGCATGCTATGTTGGGTTGAGCTTACCAGGCTCAAAAAATCACATAAGCAGCAAAACCAGTAAAATATTCAACAACTTCCTCGACAGTTCGCAATTTATACGTTCTAACACACCTCAACGAGTTCTGTCTGATCTTTGGCATGCTATGTTAGGTTGAGCTTACCAGGCTCAAAAAATCACATAAGCAGCAAAACCAGTAAAATATTCAACAACTTCCTCGACAGTTCGCAATTTATACGTTCTAACACACCTCAACGAGTTCTGTCTGATCTTTGACATGCTATGTTTGGTTGAGCTTACCAGGCTCAAAAAATCACATAAGCAGCAAAACCAGTAAAATATTCAACAACTTCCTCGACAGTTCGCAATTTATACGTTCTAACACACCTCAACGAGTTCTATCTGATCTTTGGCATGCTATGTTGGGTTGAGCTTACCAGGCTCAAAAATCATTTGGTCGATTTGGTCGTGGCCGAAAAAAAAAATCAGACCGCTGCATCGCAGACGTTTCTGATGGCGGTCTCTCATTTTACACCGTTTTCAATTCAACTTACCGGTTGGAACATCCGGTTCTCTACCGACCGAACCATTGTCGTGAACCGAGGAACGGTTCACGGATCATTTTGTACGGAAGTATTCCGTAATTTACCCATCCGCAGGGCAATTCACACGAACAACACAACCGTCTTCGTACACATCCATTTTTAGACTGAATTCTTGCGTGCTCGCGCGCGAGCACAAGCCTGTTTTTACACACTTATTTCTGACTAACAATAGTCTGCCAACTCGTAACCCACAGAAATAAATAAACAGTTAATATTTTATTCCATGACATCTTATTCCTACAATTAGCAATGGTGGTTACGTCAACTATGCGATTATGGGCAGGATAGCTCGCTGCTATTGGTTAGATCTTACAAAATCTAAATATGATTTGATGATGGTGTTCCAGGAGTAAATTTGAAGATCTTTTATCTCTTATGTCAATCAAACCCATATCACTTTTTGATCTCCATATCGAAATATGCTATTATTGAGCTCTTTTCCTCTACTCGGGTACCTAGACCATTTATCTCTTATCTAATTTGTTTCTTTGTACAAACATAATTCATAATTTTAAAACAAATAAAGTAATAGGGTATGGGCTACCAAACGGTGAGTCGACGAATTACATCTCCGTAACTTCGATATCGTGGCGTTGCAGGAACTTTGTTGGACTGAACAGAAAGTGTGGAATAGCAGGCGTCGAGCGGCTACCTTCTACCAAAGCTGTGGCACCACCAATGAACTGGGAACAGGATTTATAGTGTTGGGCAAGATGCGACAACGTGTGATCGGGTGGCAGCCGATCAACACAAGGATGTGCATGTTGAGAGTTAACGACCGTTTCTTCAACTATAGCATCATAAATGTCCACTGCCCACATGAAGCGAGACCTGATGACGAGAAAGAAGCGTTCTACGCGCAGTTAGAGCTAACATGCGATGGCCGTTCGCCATGTGACGTGAAAATCGTTGTCGGCGACATGAACGCGCAGGCAGGAAGAGAGGAAATGTACAGACCGGTAATCGGGGAAACAGCCTGCACGCCGCGCCGTATCGAATGATAACGGCCAGCGATGCGTAAACTTTGCAGCGTCCCGTGGTATGGTAGTCCGAAGCACCTTCTTCCTCCGCAGATATCCACAAAGCCACCTGGAGATTACCCGACTATAAAACAGAAAACAAAATCGACCACGTTCTAATCGACAGTAAATTCTTCTCGGTAGTATCCAATGTCCGCACATACCGCAGTACGAATATAGATTCGGATCACTAACTAGTCGCTGTATTCATGCGCTTAAAACTTTCGACAGTTATCACCACGCGTCGAAGTCGCGGAACAGATAGAACTCAGTCTTCCGGAGGACAAAGCGCCAGCAGGAAGAACGAGATCGCGAAATGATGGAAGAGTTGTACCGCGCTAAGGACACCCGGAAGTTCTACGAGAAGTTAAACCGCTCACGCAGAGGCTTTGTGCCACAAACCGACATGTGCCAAGAGAATCACGGGAATATTCTCACCAGCAAGCGTGAGCCGGGCGAGAGGAGGTGGCGGCAGCATTACAATGAGCACCTCAAAGGCGTTGCAAGCTCCAAAGGTGGCGTGCTAACAGACCTAGGAGTACGTACGCAGAACGAAAGATTTCCAGCCCCTAATCTCCAAGTGATTAAGAAGGAGGTTCGCCAACATCGACTACGACCACAATCTGGTGATGGTCAAACTTCGCCCAAAACTCTCCATCATCAACAATGTACGGTACCGGCGACCGCCACGGTACAACCTAGAGCGATGAAGCAACCGGATGTCGCCTCGGCATACGCGCAGAATCTCGAGGCCGCGTTGCCAGACGAGGGTGAGCTCGAAGAGGCCGCTCTAGAGGACAGCTGGAGTACAGTGAAAGCAGCCATCAACGACGCAGCCGAGAGCACCATCGGATACGTGGAACGGCATCGACGGAACGAATGGTTCGACGAAGAGTGCAGAACGGTTTTGGAGGAGAAGAACGCAGCGAGGGCGGTAATGCTGCAGCAAGGGACCGGCAGAACGTGGAACGTTACAAACAGAATCGGAAACAGCAGACCCGAAAAAGAAAAAGTGCCGCCTGGAAGAAGCGGAGTGTGAAGAAATTGAACTGCTGTGCCGTTCCCAAGAAACACGGAAGTTCTATCAGAAGCTCAACGCATCGCGCAACGGCTTCGTGCCCCCTGCCGAAATATGCAGGGATAAAGACGGAGGCCTCTTGACGGACGGACGTGAGGTGATCGAAAGGTTGAAGCAGCACTTCGATCAGCACCTGAACGGCGTGGGGAACGTAGGTACGGGAGCCCACGGCAACGGAGGAAACGACGATGCCAGTGCAGCGGAGGACGGAAATGGCTTCCAGGTTGCTGTTTTTTTTTTGAAAAGGGAAATACCGATTCACCCTGTAGCGAAATGACTAGACGTTGTTCTCTTTCAACAGTTTATTTCGGAATGGTCATTATCTGTCATTGTACCCTAGTCGTTGCCTACTTAGTATAGAAACATTCACCAATGCATACTACAACTCGGCCATCCTGACTATCTCGATGTCCTCATCGAGACAATCATTATTCGAGTTATCATCATGTATCCACATGCGCATATTTTGTGGTGAACATACCGCGTTAAAAGGAAAATTTGAAATTTGAAGACCTTCAATATCAACTACCACATATCGATCATTTGGCAATATTTTGGAAATTTTATATGGGCCTTTAAATTTTGGCGACAATTTATGTGAATCATTATTTTTCAATACAACAAAATCTCCTTCTTTATAGTTAGTTATTTTAGTTCGTTTTTTATCAAGGATCTTTTTATTATAATTTTGTATTTTCAAATTGTTTTGTCGAGCTTTTTCTCTTATTTCAACAAGATTTGAATTTTCATTTGATGGTTGTCTATTTCGAACAAATGATTCGAAATTGAAGCTTTCGCTTTCTATACTGTTTTGTAGATGACCAAAAAGTAGAACACTTGGATAGTTACAAATTGATTTATTAAACGTATTATTAAAAATAAATTCTATTTTTGGCAACAACTGATCCCATTTAAAATTTGTTTCATTACATAATTTAGCCAACATGGGTGTCAATGTTTTGTTAATCCTTTCTACCTGTCCATTTGCTTGCGGAGTACGAATAGCTGTTTTGACGTGCTCAATACAATTTACGTTCATAAAATTTTCAAACTTAATAGAAGTAAATCCAATACCACAATCAGTTATAATTCTCGTTGGCTTGCTATAGAAATTCATATAATTTTTCAAATGACATAATATTTCATCAGAATTTGTTGTTTTGGTTGGGAAAAATTTTGTAAATTTAGTAAACGCGTCGGTTGCAACTAAAATGTATTTGAATCTACTACTTAAAGTTAATGTAATTGGTCCATAATGATCTAAGTGTAATGTATTGAAAGGAACGCTGCCTTTCTCTATTATTTTTATAAATCCCTCTTTTTTCCTGTGGGGCTATAAAAAATGCACGATAAACAATTTTTAACATGCTTCTTAACATACTTTCTCATACATGAAAACCAATACAATTTTTTGATCTCCTGCATAGTTTTTTCTATGCCTACATGACCACAATTATCGTGACACAGTCTCATTATATTATCAATCATATTTTTCGGAACAACCAATAAATTCCTTCCATTATCTTTTCGAAACAAAACCCCATCCAATAATACAAATTTAGGGAAAGACGATGTTTCTAAAATGTTTTTAATATTTCTCAATTTTTGATCTTGCTCTTGAGCTACTATTATGTTCCTTTCTATCTCAGATTCAGCAAGTAAACAAATAACATTTTCTAATTTCTCATCTTTTGTTTCACTAGTTTTGTTTTTCTTACTCATATACATTCGAATAAGAGCATCAACATGTTTCATCTTTTCTTCATTTCTATATTCCAATTCAAAGTTGTAGTTCTCCAGAAACAAAGCCCAACGGTTTAATTTTGGATTAATTTCCTTCTTTCGTAGTGTCTGTACCAATGCATTACAATCGGTGAATATTTTGAACTTTTTGCCAGCTAAGTAAACATGAAATCTTTTAATTGCATGGATAACAGCCAACGTTTCTAATTCAAAACTATGAAGCTTTGATTCAAATTCGTCCGTTTTCTTACTAAAGAAACTAATTGGGTGAAGTTTGTTATCAGCCTGTCTTTGTAACAATATTGCACCAAATCCAAATGAGCTAGTATCACAGTGAAGTTCAGTATCGGCATGAGGATCAAAAATTGCCAAAATTGGTGCTGAAATCAATTTCTGTTTTAACAACATAAAAGCATTTATTTGCTCTTGATCAAAACGAAATACAACATTTTTCTGAAGTAAGTAATATAAAGGCCTAGCAATAGCTGCAAAATTTTGAATAAGTTTCCTGAAGTAACTCATCAGGCCAAGAAATCTATGAACATTTTTAGAATTTTGAGGAGTAGGAAAATTCTTAACTGTTTCTATGTGACCATTATTAGGTCTTCTGCCTTTTATATTCACAGTATATCCAAGATAATCTATTTCATTGTATAAAAATTTGCATTTCTCTAAATTAATCTCTAATAAATTATGGCTTAGAATCTCAAATACTTGTTTCAAAACCTTAAAAATTTTCACTGATTGTTTTAGTAGCTATTAATATGTCATCTAAATAGACACATATTTTTTCTTCTTTTATAAGTTTGGCAAAAATTTTGTTTATGAAACGCTGAAACACAGCCGGAGCATTACATAATCCAAATGGTACACGTAAATACTCGTACTGGCCATTAGGTGTGACAAATGAAGTGGATTTTGTGCAGTCTGGTGAAATTTTTATCTGATGGAAGCCGGATTTAAGATCAAGAATTGAAAAATATGATTTATCTTTAAGGTTGTCAAATAAATCTTCTATTACAGAGAGTGGAAAATTATCACGAATAGTGTCCTTATTCAACTTCCTATAGTCAACACATAGTCTGATATCATCATTTTTCTTGGGAATCAAAACAATTGGACTAGCGAAAGGGGAATTACTGTCTTTGATTATGCCAGCATCCAAAAGTTCTTTAATTTTCTCATCCACTCTACGTTTTTGATCGAAAGACAACCTTCGAGGTTTGAAATGAAATGGTTCTCCTTTCTTTAAGCCTATTACCATTTCGTAATCTGTTATTGGTTTTGAAGGTTTTTTATAGTTAACATAATAAGAATTGAAAATTTCTGAAAAAAATTACCAAATGATCTTCGGAGACATCACCTATTTTAACATTATCAAGGGGATTGGAATTGATATTGAACAAACTATTTACCTTTTCTAAATGATCTTCAGATTTCAAATTGGGTTGATCGAATGAGCAAATTTTGATATCATTCTCAATTATTGTTCGGATACCAGGCTGCATGATGATGTCTCGTCCAATGATTGCATCGAGGGTATTTAGTACATTATCCGGAACAACATGAAATTCTATACTAAAAAGAGTATTTTGAATTAGAATTTTGTTGGTGAATATTCCTAAAACTTTGAGCCATTTCCCACCGATACCTCGAAAACTTTTATTTTGATAATATTTTTGAATTTCATTCCCATTAACTAACCCTCGACGTATCAGTGAGATTGGGCTTCCTGTGTCGAATAAAGCTGTTAAATTTGTAGTGCTATTAAAAATTTAAATTTTACCAGTCCATTACATTTAACCTGTTCGCTCTGTTGTCTTTTGCCTTTGTCCTCTAAAAAGTTGATAGTCTCGTCTTTCTGCTTTTGCATCAACGTTCCAAATGATCTGCTCGAATTTGCTTTCTCCATACAATCTAAGACGGATGTCTGATCGGCTCTGCAGTTTGTAGCGATGTGTCCTGGCTCGTTACAATTGAAACATAGCTTCATTTTTTTTCGTCGTGGCATCACAGGATCCAATTGTATTGACCGGAACGCTTGAATCAACTCGTGTACAGTGGCAAAGCTCCTAATCCTAGCTTGATTTCGAAGTACCGTAAACCGGGGTCAAATTGATCTCCGGGTCGAAATTGATCAGACGATTTTCCTTTAGATAAAAAATAATTCAAATAGTTTCCAAGCAAATATCGTTTAGTATCGGTTCCCAACTGCACGATAGTTGACAGGAAATTACTTAAAATATGCTAAACCTAACCGAAAAACGTGTGATCAATTTCGACCCGGAGATCAATTTGACCCCGGTTTACGGTACTTGATCTTCAATGCCTTCCACTAGATATTCAACAAGTTCTCGTTCTGGTAAATTGAGTTTCTGCGCGATAATTCGTTTTGACTGGTAATAATCTTCAAAGGGTTCCCGTCCTGACCATGTACGACTTGCTAGTTGAGTTCTCAGCAGATATACACTGTTGCTAACGGTAAACGCGGCTTGCAAATTTTCAGGTATTTCGGTGTAACTCTTCAACATGTAATCTGCATTTGAGTGCAACCAGATCTGGGCCTTTCCTTTTAACTGCTTGATTAGGACAATTTTCATCGTTTCACTATTGACGTGAAGTGCTTGCTTCGTATTCGATAGAATTTTCAAAAAATGATTCACATCGTCTTGGTTATGTCCAGAAAACATTGGCAGCATTGAAGAAATTTCATCTGGATGTAAATTGTTTGAAAAATGCTCGTTGACTTCAACCATGCCGGAATTCCTTGTCCCGCTCGAGAAAGATATTTGTGTTTCCGTTGAAGACGCCAGTGGGGTTTTGCTTTTTCTTCCATGGATTTCAATAACAGCTTCTTGATTCACGTGATCTGTAGACGGCCAATTTCCAGAACTTGATTCATGACTGGCGAAGCATCCATCCACTAGAACGGATCCCGCAGGTCCAAATGAACAATTTCCTGAACAGTTGGCGGACTTTTCATCCCTTGGTGTAGTTCTTGCAGGAGCATTTTGATGGGCGAGATATCCATTCCCTAGACTGGATTCCGCTGATTCAATATCGCTTCTCTGCTTCTCGAAAAACATCTTGTTGGTTATCCCACTTCTGAAGATGTAGCGAAATGACTAGACGTTGTTCTCTTTCAACAGTTTATTTCGGAATGGTCATTATCTGTCATTGTACCCTAGTCGTTGCCTACTTAGTAAAGAAACATTCACCAATGCCTACTACACACCCTCAATTTCAAGTGTAAATCTCGGAAACTATAAAAATATTTTTCAAGCACAATTACATGAGTTATAAATACTTTAAATTGCAAAATCAGGAAAAATAAAATGTTATTACATATTATGCGGAAATTTAAAAATTTGGATCCTGGTGCGGAAATTACGCGCATGGGCTATCCCCGCACTGAGGAAAAGTGGAACAGTATGCGTTGATTCAAATTATTATTTTGAAATGAACATCAACTGTCACTGTGTGTTAGATCTAGGAAATTTGAATGGGATGGAGGGTTGCAGAAGATTGGGCTCCAAATGCTGCTGTTTGATGGGCTTTGCTCAACGCACTGGATCGTATGCATCGGCGTTCACCCTTTCACACAGGTACCTCCTCGATTGATTCTTTGCGTTTTATCGTAAACCCCGAAGAGTGTGGTCAGGGCACAAAGATTGAAAGAGCACCATCATGCAAATAAAAGGAGTCAATCGAGAACGCAGGATTTTTCGGATAGATGCGGCACTTGGTATGGAATATCTATTTAGAAAATACGAAATTTAAAAAAAAAATTAAATAATTATAAATGATAATTATTAATCTCTAGCATTTCCAGCCAAGACTTCTGGATACTTTCATGGAACGAACATCCGAATAGTTCCTTGGTGCTGTACTGTAAGGGATGCATAAAACAATTTATTAGATCATTAGGTAGATTGCATAATTTCTTCAAAAAGAAGACATTGTCTTCCAATGCTCATCAACCAGAAAATTTCCTTTTCTTCGAAGAAATTGTGCGCTGGAATTCGTCCACATGTGTGGAAAAATCACAAGCATGACACTATCAAAGCGTGAAACAACATTTTGTCATCAAAGGCTACTGTGATTGTTGACCGGGAAAATATCCCTCTGTGTGGCTTCGAATTTTCCAGGAATCATGATTTTTCTTGAAACGCGTAATATTATTATAGGGCACTGCACGAAGTTCTCTCCTTCCCTTTCACTCTTACATAAATTTTGTTAACAACAAGGCCAAGAAACGTCAAAAACCCATACAAAATCAAAACAATGCAGTGCCCTATTAACTAGCAGTCCCGGCAAACGTCGTCCTGCCTGCCTACTCTGTTTTTTGACATCCGGTTCCATGAAGAAATGCCCCTCAAAATGGAATTTCAGATTTTCCCGTTTTTCTTGCCTTCCCGGTCACATTTTCTAATTATTTTTTCGTACGAACACGTCGGAGGCCTGGCGGAATGCAACAGTGAAAAAAACATGTCGATCTGTTGACCCGTTCCCGAGCCTATTCGTGACATACAAACACCATTCCATTTTTATTTATATAGATATTATTAATTATTATTAATATTATTTGCATGTTTGATTTGGCCACAACATTTATGGCGACAGCGTTTTTGCTTCAAGTTGAACACTACCACGTGGACATGAACATACTTTTTTGCAATTTCTCATCGTAATAGGCTGTTTTACCTCACGCAAATCTGACAGGAAAAGGCCTACTTTCCCACACAAAATCATCAGTGCTGTAATGGTTCATTACAGCACTGATTTGCGTTGCGTAATGAACCATTACAGCACTGTTTTCAGTTTAGATCAACTTCTTGATGCTTTCTGGACGCAGGTTTGAAAAATTGTGACAACTGCACAGTACGACCTGCAATGATCAGACTTTCTTAAACATGGCTATGAGCATCAGTGTGCAGTTTGATGTAAAAGTTTTGTTAAAAACTATCCTCGAGTGGTAATTTATGAAATTGCAAAAAACGTTGTACGCATCTCGGTGCAGAACTCGATTTTTACAGCACTCGTCGTACTTATCCAACTCGGCAAGCCTCGTTGGATAAGTGTACAACTCGTGCTGTAAAAATCTTCATTCTGCACCTTGTTGCGTAAACTACTATTACAGAGAAATTGTGACAACGATCACATAACATAAGGGGCTGTCCATAAACCACGTGGTCATGAGGGGGGGTTACGGCGAATGACCATTTTGTATGGACAAATAAAAAAATTTGTATGGACTAATGACCACGCGGGGGGGGGGGGGGGGGTTGAAAAGTCCCAAAAAAATGACCACGTGGTTTATGGACAGCCCCTAAGTGGAACTCCATGGTCAGAGCGAAGGAAAAAGTTGTATCCTTCTCCAGCACGCGAAACTGTTATATCTTTCATAAAAGGAATCGAATTGTCATTTATTTTGGTAAACAAAAAACATCTCATCCAATCAGTATTCCAGTTTTGGCAAAGAATACAGAAACGAAGATTGGCATCTGAGATATGCGCAAAACTAGTTGCTGGAAATCCACTTATTCATGTTGTCATAAATTCATTGAAATCTTTGAGATAACATATCCACGTTCCACATATCGATCTCCCTTTATATTTAAAGCCATAAAACGTATTTTTGACTTGAGTTTACAAAGTTTTATTACAATGTATGTCCTATTTTAGATCTCCTCGTGTTGCCAGTCTAGATCTATGAGGTCTTTGTTTTACTTCACAGCAATGAAAAATAGTATACATACTGAAAAATAGTATGGCGATAATATTATAATGCATTTGACATTTCGATGCTCTGTATAACAGCGTACGAATTCGGAAAGGCATCAACTTTTTGAGCCAGGGTTCCACTTATGTTATGTGCAACTATTCTTAAAACTATAAAATTTGGACTCCATTATCCTGAGTTCCGTTCTGAGCTTCACGAACATATTATCAATCCAGTTGAAACCTGGAACTTTGATTTTTCTCTTCGGGATTCTGATGCTCGCACCAAATTCCAATTTCGACTGGATTGATATTATATCTGGTGAAGGGAATGGTGTGTAAATCTGAAATTTTGACTTACGTAAAACCAACATTGTGCCAATCAGCCAAAACTTCAGTTTCGTACATTTCGGTTAATCGATTCTGGTTTATTCGTATAACACAAGGAATTTATATTCGCGGCAGAACATTCTTTTGGTAATTCCTCAGGGAATATTTCCGTCAATTTATTTGAAAATTGTTTAGCAATTTATTTCACTTGAGACTTATTTTGGAAATCTCTCAGTAATTTCTTTGGATTTGGTAAATTTCTTCGGTTATATCTTCGGATCCCCTTCGGCAATTTCTTTAAGAATTTAAGTATTTGGTAATATGTTTAGAATTGGGTACTAAGCACCTTTCACACATCCTTTGAAAATTTCATTGCCAATTATTTTGGAAATGTGTGTGGCAATTCCGTCAGGAGTTTATTTGGCTTTTTTATTTCATTCGATATGTTTTCTCGGGGTGCCTTTGCCAATTTTTTGTAGTGTTTCTTGCATTGTTTTGTTAATGTCAGTAGAATTATTGATATTTGCTTTTCTAAATTCTCCAATTACTCTTCAGGCAATTTCTTTGGGAATTCTTTTAGTGAAGCCTTTTTTTGTTGAGATTTGAACCACTGTGACCATTATTGTGATGTATTGTGGTATTGCAGACTACATCCCAAATTGGACTATCACACTTTTTTTGGTACGTCTAAAAAGTGTGATAAAAGTGCACATTTGCCTCGGATCGTCTCGACGTGTCCCCGCGCTGCAATCACACTTTGAATGTGTGTGCACACTATTGTGACAGTCCAATTTGGGGTGCAGTCAGCAATATACCCCTGTCTAATTTTGCATTCATTCAGACGACGAGTCACCATTTAGGGTAAGCGCCGTTTGCTGAGGATGCAAAGTTGCCCAATCTGGTATAATTCTAAGAATTAACTCTACAACTAAATTGGGATTTTCCAACCAAATTTCAAAAGGACTTACGACTTTCTTGTTGGAATATTGTCTTCTATGCGCAATTAATACTGGACAGTCACATAATAAATGTTTCGAGGTCTCAATTTCACAGTTACAAAAATGACAGATATCAGTTTGATACCGGTTAATCTTTTTCAAATGATATCTGGCCGGGCAATGTCCTGTGAAGAGCCCAATGATTATGCTCAGAGATTTTTTTATTTAGATTTAGTAACTTTTCTGTAATTTTACTATTTGGCTTTATAAACAGTTTTGACAGTAAAGCCTTTGGTATTTCATTCGTCAACTCTGAGAACTTCCTCACATTTTTTTTTAATGTCTTTGGCAAGTCATTCTACTTTTTTTTTGGAATTTTCGTCGATTTTTTGGACTTTAATTATCTATGCTACTCAGTATTCCTTCTCCAATTCCTTCGATAACTCATTCGGAAATTCTTTTATAAATCGCTTCTATAATTTTAATGATAATTCTTTAGACAATTTCTACAATAATCATGTAAGGAATTAATGCCGCAGATAATTTCGGGCTATCTTCGGCAATTTCGATGTTTCTTGCAGTGATAAATTTATTTGGGAATTTCATCAGCAATTCCATACGGGAATTTATTTGAAAAAAAAAAAATCTTTGGTGATTCTTTAAAAATTCTACGGCAATTACTTTTGGAATTCTTCTAAATTTTCTTCAGAAATGCCTTTGATGATTCCGGAAAATTCTTTGAGAATTTCTTCGATTTTTTGTGAATGTTTGTGGAAATTTTTATGGAATAAATTTCGGCAATTTATTTTGAGATTGAATTTGGTCAATTTCTTTAAAAAGCCTTAATATTTTCTTCCGGAATTCCTCTGGTAATTTTTATACAAATGGCATCTACTTTGAAAGTTCTAAGGTAATTTTGATTGATTTTTTTCCCGGCAATTGCTTTGGGAATTTGTCAGGAAGGTTTTCGTGAATTTGAAAAGGATTTTCTTTGACCAAGTTCAGTTGAGAATTTCTGAATTTCCAGCTCAGCAATTTACGGAATCAATATGTATGAATACAATTAAATAATAGAGAATAGCAAAAGTAATCACGATAAAATTGCCTGAGAAAATTGCAAAATGACTGAAAAAGAGATTGCTGAAATAATTTTAGAGGAATAGCCATTGAAATTATAGAAAAAATCCAAATAAATTGCTGATCAAAGACTACCACAGAAATTAAAGAAAAAACAATTATGCCGAAGGAACCCTCTAAGAAATGGTCATACTGTGGTCGAGCGGATACGGAGTCGTGGGTTCGAATCCCACCAGAACGCGATTTTTTTTCACAATTTCATCTCTCAATTTGTCAATTAGCAACATTCGGTGCCTTCTAATCAATTTTATTTTCCCGTTCATTCATATAAGATTTCACTAGAGATGTGTTTAGTAATACCTCTCAGGATTTCTCTGGAAATTCCAACTTTTCTCGAAATTCGTTATGGACTTCCTACAGAGTTTTCTATTGAGATTCCTTCAATGGAATTCTTTGAAGAAGGCCAAGAGGAGTTCGAGTAGTATTACCATGATTAATTTCTAGAGTAATCCATGATTAACCCTTCTTCTTCTTCTTCTTGGCGTAACGTCCTCACTGGGACAAATCCTGCTTCTCAGCTTAGTGTTCTATGAGCACTTCCACAGTTATTAACTGAGAGCTTCCTCTGCCAATGACCATTTTGCATGTGTATATCGTGTGGCAGGCACGAAGATACTCTATGCCCAAGGAAGTCAAGGAAATTTCCTTTACGAAAAGATCCTGGACCGACCGGGAATCGAACCTGTCACCCTCAGCATGGTCATGCTGAATACCCGTGCGTTTACCGCCTCGGCTATATGGGCCCATGATTAACCCTCTAATACCCAAATTTTTTATTTTGATCTAAATATCATTTTTCGTCATCTAAACTGGATGACAGTTCTCAAACTGTTTGCTGTCGAAAGCGGGTACGCTACAGTAGCCGTGCTGTCAGCTGGTTGCAACTCGAAATATTTAATTTTACAGTAGTTTTTTTTTGTAGCGAATTCAAAAGGAAAGATTTCACACAACGTAGGGTAAAAATTGAACGTATTAGAATAAAGTTAGTCAGTATGAATCGATCCTTTGAGAAATATAGTTCTTTCCCAAAACGCCTAATAAAGTGAATCCAGAAGTATAGAAGAGTAGTTTTTTGTGTGGTGAATCTTGTGGTGCCCAGTTCCGCCGATAGTGACCGGCCCCGGTAGTGTATTGCCCGTGTGTGATCCCATTCCTAGCCGGAAGCCACGATCCTGCCCTATCACTGGATTTAAACATGTTTTGGAAGATGATTCTTTTTAATTCTCGATTTCGTAAATTTCAGTTTTTGATTTTTCTAATTTTTATTTTTGAACATCCCCACACTTTTATATTTTTCCTGGAAGCCAATTTGGGGAACGGATTTTTTGAGATGAAAACATTTTGAGATTTTATGATTATTGTTGAAATATTATTATTTTAAATTTTTTTCACAGACAATTTTATTTTCCGTGTAATTTTAAGGAAAATAATTTTAGAGTGTATTCGATTTCCTTAAACTATTAAACAAGGATAGAATGATTTGGGAAAAATTTTAAATATGTTAATTGTAGCGATTCAATCCAAAATAAACAATGACTTCTAAAAGGTGACTAAACATCAATTTTTCAATGATTTTAAAAAAAATGTAAATACGCTTTGAAATACACCAAAAACCATTTTTAGGTATACAGAACAGTCCTAAATATCAGCCAAAAATATTAAAAAAAAAAAGATTTTCCACGAAATAAAAATTACAAAAATGCTCAAACTATACCCCGTCTAAAGACGGGATTGGGTATTAGAGGGTTAAAAACTCTAAAGGAATTCTTGGATGAGTCTTTAAAAAAATCCCTGAAAAAACCAAAGGCATTTCTGAAAGTATCCTAGGAAATTTTTTTAGAAGAATCTCAGCAAGAATGCCTGGAGAAATCTCAGAGGCATTCCTTCAGGTATCTCAGTAAGAAATTCTAGAGGAACCTAGGAGGCATGTCTAAAACATAAGAAGCAGCAGGAATCGCTTATGGAATCCCAGAAGAAGTTCCTGGGAGAAAGTCAAAAGGAGTTCCTGAAGGAATCCAATGAGAAATATTGGGAGAAATGCCAAGAAACCCTTTAGGATTTCCAAGAAGAAACACCGAAGGTACTTCTGCAAGGCTCCTAGGAAGATTTCCTTGAATAATCCCAGTAAGTTTTTGAAAGAATCCATGTAAAAATTCTTAGAAGAATCCCTAGAAGAATTCGGAGATGTATTATAGTAAGATATTCTGGAGGAGTCCTAGGAGAAATTACTGGGAGAACTACAGCAGCAATAGCTTGAGAAATCCAGCTGAAATTCTTGGAGGAAGGCCAAGAGGAGTTTCCTGGAGAAAATCTATGAGAAAATTATGAGAGAATCCTTGGAAAACATATCTTGGATAACAATTGATGGATGAATCATCGGAGAGCTTCTGAAGACATCACAGAAAAATATCAGGAGATATCCTTAGGATTCTGGGATGTACACGCAAAAAAAACCGTTCCGATATACGTGAAATCCCAATCACGGCAACGGGAACGAACGGGAACTATGCATAGCAACGATAACAACAATAAGAAATATACACCGTGAACTAGATTTCACGTTTTCTGGAACGCCCATATTGACAGCTGGAACTAGTTTCAGTTCACGGTGTATATTTGCTTGTTCTCATATTTGCATTTGTTTGTTCACGTTTATCAGAACGGTTTTCTGAGCGTGTATCATTGTAGAAATCTCAGCAGAAATCCTAGGAGGAATTGTTGGAGTAAAATATACAGGAATTTCTAGAGAAGCCCCATCAGGAATGCCTTGGATTCTGGAAGAAAATGTAAAAAGGTTCTGAAGCAATCACAGGAGGAATGTCTGAAAGAATCTCAGGATCATTTCCCGGAAGTATTTCAACCATAATACTAGAAAAAATTCATATAGGAAACACTACAAGAATTTCTGGAATATCATAGTAAGAACTTCTGCAAGAACCGCAGGAGGAGTTGTTTGAAATATTCTTGGAGGAAGGCCAGAAGGAGTTTCTGAAGGAATTCCATGACGAATTTCTAGAGGAATCTTTGAATAAAATCTCTAGATTCTTGGATGAGTCCTTGAAGAAATCCCTGATAGAACAAGCCAAGGAATTTCTGCAAGAATTTCAGGAAGATTACCTGGTAAGAACTCAGCAAAAAAGCCAGGAGAAAGCTCTAGAAGAATCCGTAGCATAATTTCTGAAGTACCACAGTTAGAAAAGCTGGAAGAACCACAGGAATTGCTTGAGGAATCCCAGCTGGAATATCAGGAGGAATACCTAGAATTCCGGGAGGTATCATAGAAGTAATTTCTAGAGAAATTCTTGAATCAGGAATGTCGGGGGTATCCCAAGAGACGTACCTCTAACAAATGCCTGGAGGAATACCTACTAGAGGCTCCATTTACCGACCAATTTGCTTGTCCCAGGATTCAGGATAAAATTTGTTGTTTGTCCCGAGAAATCCCGGGATTTCGGGAAATTTTTCAATTTGCTTAAAAACGCAATTTTGTGGTTAGGAATATGTTTTTTCATCAATAAAAAAAAAATCAAGTAACTGTTCTTATCAATTCGTTCGACTTCAAGAAGTAAATGTTAGTAACGATTTCTTCGGACAGTGAGGTTCGCTTTTTTGAACAGATGTATCCGAAGTTCGAAAATATGCGCTCGCAATTACTAGACGTCGGTTCAATTGCCGGCTTAATTTACCCACGTATATGACATCCCTATTCCCACCCAATAGGATTGTTTGCAGCCAACATCAATTGGGTTCTTCCACTGACAATGCATTTGGGTTCCCTTAACATTGGTACAAGATGCGGGAATCGAAAATGTGACGTCATCGCACACTGGTGAATTTACCATGTAGCTCAAAAAATGATAGCTCTTTCGCAATAACTTTCGAAAAATCAATCATGCCGAATCAGTCTGGAACGGGTTGGCATATTCCTTTATTGCCGATTCCAGTTATTCACGCATGCTCGGAATTGCAGGAGGAATGCCAGGAGAAATCCCTTGCAGTATTTCTGAAGGAGTTCTAAAGGGAACTGCTTGAAAAATGCCAGGTGGAATTCATGGAGGAAGGTCGATAAAAGTTCTTGGAGAAATCCCTTGTGGAATTTATAGAGGATGAATCTTTGAAGAAATCTCTGGAAGAATCACCGAAGGGATTTTTAGATAAATCCCAGGGAGATTTTCCGGAAGAATTTCCAGAAGAGCTTCTGTAGTAGACAGTGAAGAGAATTGTCAGACAAAAGAGGCACAAAACATGCAACAAAAAAGGTGCGACGATTAGTCTTTATCCCTACTGGTGGCAGATAATGATATGATCTCGAAATTTTTTGTTGCAGACAAAACGGAGGCTGAATTTGTTGCGTACTTTTCAATTCGTGAATAACCAATTATTACTAACCCAAAGTCGAAACTGTTTGATGGTAGAGCTTCACCAGAGTTGCAGTGTTTACCGACTCGAAGTTACCGTTCGAAAATCGCAATGCAAGGCTTAAACATCTCTAAACTCGTGATGTACGATGTTAATCCCATTATTTTCAAGTTGGGACAAACTGTCGCATGGGTTGTTTTGTCGCAACAAATACAGGTTGCGACATTGTCATTATTGTTGCGCGATGGTTGAATTTTGATTCACTGGTAGTAGAATTCCTGAAGGTACCAGAGTGAGAATTTTTGGAGGAATTCTAAGAGAAATTGCTGGAAGAATCTCAGCAGGAGTTGCCTGAGGAATCCTAGCCACAATTCCCGGAGAAAGGCCAATATAACTTCCTGAAGGAATTCCATGAGAAATTTCTGAAAGAATCAATGAATAAAATCTCTGAAGGAATTCTTGGAAGAATCATCGGAGAAATTGCTGGATCAATCTCTGTAGAAATTTCTTGTACAGTGTATCAAACAATTGTCCGTACAGCATTTTTTTTTTTTTTTTGTCAAAATAACTTTGACTGACTGCTAACGACTGTATTGACGAGTATTTCGCTTGTTTTACGGCTCTTTCAGTCTATATTAAGCAGCTAAAACGCCTTTCGCATCTACTGTCCTACGTTTCGGTGTGTATTTCACCTTCTTCTGGGAATTCTACAATTTATTTCTTATAACTTTTCACAAATGTTTATAACTTTTTTATACGTCAATCAAAAAATCTGAAATTTTGAGCGTTCATGAATCATATATTAATGTTCCATTGGTGAAATTTTGAGCGAGATGGAATAAGTTTCTGAAAGTTGCAGAACTTTTAGTAAAATTTATTAGATTTTTGAACACATTTGTAAAACATTATATCTCAATATGTACACAATGAATCTTTTTCATTTTTTTTGTGTTACAGCTTAAACCTAAGGCTTTCATATGCAGCTACGTTTGAGGTTTTATATTCACTACAAAAAATGTGAAAAATTTCCTTATGTAGTTGACGATATTTAAAAAATTACCATATTTTGCACATATAATCTGCCAAACGTTTTCCACCAATAAAAGTCAATTAACTGAACGAAAAATGCATAGGACCTACTCTTCATATGTAGTTTAGTAGGTCCTGTATAGAAATATTACATCAAGAGAGTTTAAAAAATTTGAAAATACTTGGCACTTTTGTTGATCAAAATATGATAAATTTACAAACAATACTCTGAACATATACAGATTTTTCATATTTTTTGAAGTGAATAAAAACCTCAAACAAAGCTGCATATGAAAGCCTTAGGTATGAGCTTTACAACAAAAAATATTGAAAAAAATTCTTTGACTACATATTGAGATATAATGTTTTAAAAATGTATTCAAAAATTTTATAAGTTTTACTAAAAGTTCTTAAACTTCCAGAAAACTTATTCGATCTCGCTCAAAATTTCACCAATATATGATTTATGATTGGTAAAAATTTCAGGGTTTTTGATTGACGTATAAAAAAGTTATACACATTTGAATGAAAATTGTAAGGATGGTATCGCAGCTGAACTCAGCAAGTTGGGCCCAGAAAAGTTGGCCACTGGCACTGTTCATCATCGGTGGATTAGTTCTGGTGTAACAACTTAGTTAGATAACAAAACGTGCATGTCACTAAACCGCGCATATTTTTAAAGGAATTATGTTTCAAATGAATCACTTACCGATTGAAGAATGACTCCAGCAAGTAGGTGCTATGAGGCAGCGCCTCGATCAGGATATCCATCGGTAGTTCCGCCACTACCGATCGCAACACTGATGGACCAAGGCGCCCCACGACGGTAGCCGCTTCGCGATACTGGCGACCCTCCGAAAGCAGCATCAGCCGCCTGAGCACCTGCCGCGGACTGGTGAAACCTTCGCGACCGTCACGCGGTGGACCTCGTATTCGCTCGCGACTATCAGCCATGACGGACAGACGGCGGATAAACGGACTTTTCCGAGATAAACCGAACCGTGAACGCTGGTCAATAGACACTAACTGCCCGGAGAGGGCGGAGATGATGCAAACACTGCACCGCTAATTGCGGCGGTGGGTTCTTCTTGCTACCGATGATGGGGGCGATCGCACTTATTGTCGATGGATTAAGGTGAAGGTCTTCGTCACGCTGATGGTTGCCGCCACCACTGGACACAATCATCGCGCGCGGAGTTCCTTTCTCTACTAGGGGCGACGCACTTTAGCCCCGTTTCGCGGTCAGATTTAATTATGCTGGGCAAGAAAAGTTGGTTAAAATGAACTTTGAAAGTGAAATAAAGCACAAAACTTACTATAAAATACAATGGACTTCAATCACAAAATAAGAAGCGCAAGTAAAACATGCTAAATTAAAAAAAAATAGGAAACTATCACTCTGGCGCTTGGTTTTAGAAATGAAAAGTTTGAATATTACTGTTTTGGTTGTATAGTAAGTCTGCCGAAACAATGCTTAGGATAGATAGAACTTGAAATGAACCTTTACCAATTCCGTTACCCTACAACCAACATAGGAACTACACTAAACCCAAAAACTTCACATTCCGCAAGATTGCTGCACTTGGGTGACCAATGACCATTCGAGATTGACCCACTTCAATTGGCATTCATACAATTTCCGAACTTATTTTTCTCACTACCATTCACAGTGATTCGAGCCGTCACACCCTAGATTCTTCTGGAAATTGTCAACAGCATTGCCGCATGTAATGACTTAATTTCGTTCAATCCAGCAGCGCCGTGTTCTCCCGAGGGAAACGGAGGAATTTGTTCCGCACTTGTCCGAACCTAATAATCACTGTGTGGATGGGCGCGCGGACCGGATTCGTGTTTAAGCTGAGCGGCGCCGTTTGGTCTGGGTCTGGTCAGTTTCCGGCACTGATGGCGGCTCACTGTGCGAATCTGTCGAAAGAGAAAGAGAAGAAGCGAACAAAAATGAGAACAGATTAGTAAACAATAATGGAGTTGGTTGTTGCAATTTGGATTGTTCGGCGTTGTTGAATGTTAGCCAGCGGTGCTTTAAATTTATGACTTGGATAATTATGCAGCAGGTAGGTGCTAATCTTCAATTCAAGGGTGTTTTTGGGTCACTGGGTAGAATGGCTGTTTGTGGTGAAGATCATGAATGGTGTTTGTTGGTTTTGCGAAATTGGATGAATGGTGCACTAGTTTTGATGAAGAGTGTTGCACTTCTTTGATACGCAATTGCTCTGTCATATACCCTTCATTCCGATACCAACAGCAATGGTATATGCTACGGCTGACATCCCGAGTAGAAAAAAAAAAACAAATCAATATCATCATTAGATATTACTTAGTGAAGTACTCATGATCATTATTAGCTATTGGTTTGTTTTCATAAGTGATAAAAGGTCAAAAATTAGTATTGGGAAAAACATAATAATATCTCATTTCGATATTATAAGATCAAAATAATATCTGGGCAAATCTGGGCTGTAGAACATCAAACCAATATCATAAAATGATCTGACAGATGGATTAGAGTTGGCACGGTAAAGGCTGGGTATGCTGCGCAATTCAGATCCCATTGTGATCTAAAAGCCTCTGCCCAGCAACTCCTATCCCTACCTCCTCGCGGTACCGGCCGGAAACTATGAGCAACTTTAGGGAAGATCGGGTAACCAACCCCGGTGGGAACTTTGGTCGTAGGCTGACAGGGAAGAGGGGGTTTGCTCCGGCAAACCTGAGCGTCTGTTCTCCAGGAGGAACGACTCACAACAGCGTCTGATCCCCATGTTAGGGGCGGCTGATCTACGTCCGAGTGCCAGGGAAGGACTCTAAGCTCAACTGTGCACTATGGTCCTCCAGAAAGTAGGGGGTTGGTGTCAGGCCCTACGAGCCAGCCGTAAAAAAAACATTGTAACGGAAAATCAGCAACAGATTAATTCGAACCGAGACCAACGGCAACGACCCCAGCGAACAAAAAGGACTTGCGATTGGAAACTCAGTACGTGGAACTGCCGATCTCTCAACTTCATCGGGAGCACCCGCATACTCGCCGATCTACTGAAGGACCGCGGGTTCGGCATCGTAGCGCTGCAGGAGGTGTGTTGGACAGGATCCATGGTGCGAACGTTTAGAGGTAATCATACCATCTACCAGAGCTGTGGACAGCTCTGCGCGAGCTAGGAACAGCTTTCATCGTGATGGGTGATATGCAGAGGCGCGTGATCGGTTGGTGGCCGATCGACGAAAGAATGTGTAGGTTGAAGATCAGGGGCCGATTCTTCAACTTCAGCATAATAAACGTGCACAGCCCACACTCCGGAAGCACTGATGATGACAAAGACGCATTTTACGCGCAGCTCGAACGCGAGTACGATCGCTGCCCAAGCCACGACGTCAAGATTATCATAGGAGATTTAAACGCTCAGGTAGGCTAGGAGGAGGAATTCAGACCGACGATTGGTAAGTTCAGCGCCCACCAGCAGACGACATTGGCGTAGCTAGGATTTTTGTCTAGAGGGGGCCCAGGGGGTGCCTGACTTGAAATGACTTTTAAGCGGGATGGGCGCCCGATATATGAATATGCAAATCGGCATTGCAGTTTTGAGGATATAAATGAGATTTGTTCCTAGTTTCGTAGACTATTTGAGTATGAACAATTCCTCCAGGATTTTTTCCATAACTTGTTGCATCATGGATTCCTCCAGAGATTCCTTCAAGAATTCACCCAGACATTTCTTCGGATTTGTCCAGGAATATCTTTAGAACTTCCTCCTCTTCGGGGGTTCCTTCAGAAGTTTCTCCAGAGATCTTTCAAGATATTTCTGCAGGTTTTCCTTTATTGATTTCTACAGGGATTTCTCCATATATTCTTCCTGAAATTCTGCTAGAGATTGCTCCAATTATTCCACCTGGAATGATGCGAAGTATTTCTGCAGGAATGTATTGAAAAAAAAATTCTTTCAGAAAATTTTACTAGAAATTATTTAAATATAATCCAGGAATTGCTTGAAAAGTTTGTACAAAAAATCCTTTAAGGGTCCATACAAGTATTCCTTCAACAATTCGTTTAGAAATTACTGCAGATACGGATTTCTCCATATCTTTTTATCCAGGGGTTCCTACAGAAATTCTTCCAGTAATTCGCTAAGAAAGCTCTCCTGAGATTACCTAAGGAATTCCTCATGTGGTTTCTTCAGAAACCCTCAGGGAATTCACCCGGAAATTCCTTCTGTAATTCGTTCAGGAGCAGTTTCCGGGATTATTTTAGAAATGCGTGCAAGAACTTTTCTTGGGATTCCTTCCAAAACTTCTCCTGAAATTAATCCAGGATTTCAGGACTTCCTCGGGTATTTCAGCGATTTCATCAGTACTGAGATTTCCTCAGAAACTCCTCCTCTGGAATTCCCTCAGAAATTGAAATTTGTATTTTTTCTGGAATTATTCCTAGGATTGCTCCAGAAATTCCCCAAGTGATTCCTCCAGGAATTTTTCCAAGATTCCTCTGAGAGTTCCTCTAAAAATTCCTACAAGGACTCGTCCAGGAATTCTTCCAGAAATTCCTCCAGGAATTCTTTCATGGATTCCTCCAGTAATTCCGCCAGGGATTCCTCATGGAATTTGTGCAAGGAGACGTCCAGGAATCCATCAAGGAACTTCTCAAGGAATTTCTGCAGAGATCCAAGAATTCCTTCAGGAATGTCTCCAGGGATTTCTCCAGGAGTTCCTCCAGGCATTCCTTCAGGAATGTCTCTAGGGATTCTTTTAGGGATTTCTCCAGGAGTTCCTTTAGAAATTCCCCCAGGCATTCTTCCAGGGGTTTCTAAAGGGATCCCTCCAGGATTACCCCAGGAATTCTTTCGGAGATTCCTCCAGCAATTGATCAGGGAATTCCTTCAGAAATCACTATGGCAAATTTTCCCGGAAATCCTCCAGGGATTCATTCAAAAATTTCCCCGGGAATTCCTGCCGGAGTTGATTCAGGAATTATTCCAAGAATTCCTCTAGGGATTCCTAAATGAATTTTTCCTGAGATTCCCCTAGATATTTCTTCAAGGATTTCTTCAGGAATCCACCAGGAAATCCTCCAGGGATTTTATCCGGGAATTATTCCTGGTATTCCTCCAGGCATTCCTCCAGGCATTCCTCCAGGATTTCATCCAGACATTTCTCCGGGGACTCCTCCAAGAATTCCATCAATAATTTCTCCAGGAATAATCCCAGGTAAATTCGGGAATTTATGCAGGAAATCCTCCAGGGAGTCCTTCAGAATTTCTATCATGAAATTTCCCAGGGGATTTCTTCTCCAGGGATTCCTCTAAAGATTCCTCCAGGAATGTTTTCACGGTTTCCTCCAAAAATTGCACCAGGAATTCCTCCAGGAATATACCACAAATTCCTCCAGAGATTCCTCTAAGGATTCTTCCAGGAACTCCCCCGATGATTCCTCCAGTATTTCCTCCAGAAACTCCTCCAAGAATTCCTCCTGGAATTACTCCAGAAATTCCGCTGGCAATTCCTCCTGGAATTCACGTATTTCACGGATATTTCCCCAAGAATTCTTCCTGGGATTTGTCCAGGAATGTTTCCTTGTGTTTCTGACAGGAATTTTCCAGAAGTACCATCAGGCTTTCCTCCTGAGGTTCCTCCAGAAATCCCAAGGATTATTCCAAGAGTTTCTCTAGAAATTTCTCTATGGTTTCGTACGGGAATTTCTCAAGAGGTTTTTTTAGAATTACACCAGAAATTCCTTCAGAAATTCATCCAGGAATTACTACCGCAACTTCCCGGAGTTTATTCAGGAACTATTCCAAGAATTTCTCCAGGATTTCTTGCATGATTTCCTCCTGAGATTCCTCCAGGATTTCTTCAGGTATCCACCAGGGCTTTCTTCAAAAATTTCCTCAGAAATTTGTCCCGGAATTTATTCAGAAATTATCCCAGATATTCCTCCAGGCATTCCTCCAGGATTTCATTCAAGCATTTCTCTAGGAACTCCTCCAAGAATTCCTGCAGAAATTACCCCAGGTATTTTTGTAAGGAATTCCTCCAGGAATTTCTTCAGGAATTGATCCAGGAATTTCTCCAGAAATTTCTTCTGAAATAACTACAGCAATTTCTCCAGGTATTTTCTCCAAGAATGCCTGTAGGGATTCTTTCATGAATTAGCCCCGGGTATTTCTTCAGGAATTCTTGAGGTTCCTTCAGAAATCCCAAGGATTATTCCAAGAGTTTCTCTAGAAATTTTTCTAAGGTTTCCTCCGGGAATTTAGATTTACACTAGGAATTCCTTCAGAAATTCCTCCGGCAATTGATCCAGGAATTACTACCGCAACTTCCTGGAGTTTATTCCTCCTGAGATTCCTCTTGGATTTCTTGGATAAATTCCTCCTGAGATTCTTCTAGGATTTCTTGGATAAATTCCTCCTGAGATTCCTCTAGGATTTCTTCAGGTATCCTCCAGGCAATCTTCCAGGGTTTTATTCAGACATTCCTCCAGGATTTCATCCAAGCATTTCTCTAGGAACTCCTTCAGGAATTTCACCAAGAATTCCTGCAGAAAACACTCCAGGTATTTTTATCAGGAATTCCTCCAGGATTTTTTTTTCTGAAATAACAACAGCAATTCCTCCAGGTATTTTCCCGAAGAATGCCTGTAGGGATTCCTTCAGGAATTACCCCCAGGTATTTCTTGAAGAATTCCTCCAGGAATTTTTTTTAGGAATTGGTCTAAATCTTCGGAAATTCCTACAGAAATTCCTCCAGGATTTTTTTCCAGGGATTCCTCCGGAAATTCTTCCAGGGTTTCCTTCAGGAATTATTCCAGGAATTTCTCCTCCAGGGATTCCCCCAGAAATTATTTTACGGATATTTCCCCAAGAATTCCTCTAGGGATTTGTCCAGGAATGCTTCCTAGATTTCCAACAGGATTTATTCCAGAAGTTCCTCCTGAGGTTCCTCCAGAAATCCCAAAAATTATTCCAAGAGTTTCTCTAGAAATTTCTCTAAGGTTTCCTCCGGGAATTCCTCAAGAGGTTTCTTTAGAATTACACCAGGAATTTCTTTAGAAATTCCTCCAGCAATTGATCCAAGAATTACTACCGCAACTTCCCGGAGTTTATCCAGGAACTATTCCAAGAATTCCTCCAGGATTTCTTGCATGAATTCCTCCTGGGATTCCTCTAGGATTTCTTCTGGTATTCTCCAGGCAATCCTCCAGGGTTTTCTTCAGAAATTTCCCCAAAAATTTGTCCCGGAATTCATCCAGAAATTATTCCATATATTCTTCCAGGCATTCCTCCAGGATTTTATCCAAGCATTTCTCTAGGAACTCCTTCAAGAATTCCACCAAGATTTCCTGCAGAAATTACCCCAGGTATTTTTTATCAAGAATCCCTCCAGAAATTTCCTCAGGAATTGATTCAGGAATTCCTTCATGCATTTCTTCGGGAATAACTACAGCTATTCCTCCAGGTATTTTCCCCAAGAATGCCTCTATGGGTTTATCCAGAAATTCTTCCTGGGATTCCACCAGGAGTTTGTCCAGAAATTCCTCCAGGCATTCCTTCTGAGGTTCTTCCAGTAATTGCTTCAGGGATTCCTCCAAGGATTTGTCCAAGAATTCCCCCAGGGATCCAAGAATTTCTCTAGAAATTTCAAAAGGTTCCTTCTGAAATTTCTCCACGGAGTCCTCCTAGAATTCCTATAGAGAATCATCCAGGAATTCATCCAGGGATCTGTATTTCTTCCAGAGTTTGCTCCAGGCATTTATACAGGAATTATCCAGGGTGTCCTCCCGTAATTTCACTTGAAATTCACCCAGCGATTCCTCCAGGTATTCCTGTAGGAATTCCTCTAGGAATTCCTTTGGGAATTCCTCCACGGATTCATCCAGTTCCTCAAGGGATTGCTCCGAGAATTCTTCTGGAGGTTCTTCCCAGAGTTCCTCCAATAATTCCATCAGGAATTCATTTAGGAATTTATCCAGGGATTATTCCAGGCATTCTTCCAGGGATGCATGGAAAATTCCTCCAAGGATCCATGCAGACATTTTTCAAGGAAACCCTACAGGGATTCCTGATGCGGTTTCTTCAGATTTTTTTATCCAGGGATTCATCTCATTGCTTTTAGGATTCCTCCAGGTATATTTTCAGAAATTCCTCCAAGGATTCGTTTATTATTTACTCCCGGCTTACCTGCATTTCCTGGATTTCCTGAAGATTTTTTGAATTACTTGAAGGATTTCTAGAAGATTTGAAGGATTTCTAGAGGAATATCTCCAAGAAGTCATCCAGGTATTCTTTCAAAATTATCTTCGAGATATCTTTATCGGCCAGTATCGGCCTCGCAGAGCTATGGGTGAACTATCCAGTTCATTCGAATCTCGCCGGGGACTGCGACAAGGTGATGGACTCTCATGTCTACTCTTCAACATCGCTCTGGAAGGTGTGAAGCGACGAGCCGGTCAATTTGTGTGCTCTGTGGACGACATGGACATCATCGCCAGAACATTTGGAACGGTGGCAGAGTTGTATACCCGCCTGAAACACGAAGCAGCAAAGGTCGGACTGGTGGTGAGTAAACAGGGATACTTTCGAGGTGGTGGAGGAATTCGTCTACCTCGGATCCTTACTGACGGCTGACAACAACGTGAGCCGTGAAATTCGGAGGCGCATCATCAGCGGAAGTCGGGCGTACTACGGGCTCCAGAAGAAACTGCGGTCGAAAAAGATTCACCCACGCATCAAATGCACCATGTACCGGAGTTTTCGAGCGACGCGTGCTAAGGACGATCTTCGGCGGCCTACAGGATCGTGATGGCCAAGACGAGAGGTGAAATGGCTCCTACAGGGCAATCTCCAGAGATCCTAGCCCTTGACATTCTTTCGTAGGACAGCTGGGGCCTGGGGCTGGCGATGAGGAGAAGGTCACCGATGTGGAACTTGCGGGGATAGCAAAGTCCTTTAGCGTAGGTAAAGCCCCTAGGTCCGAGCGGGAGTTCCAAACACTGGCCTTTAAAGTAGCTATTGCAGAGACTCTTGGGATTTTCAGATCTGCTATGCGCATGGACGAGGGAGTTTTCCCAGATGTTTGAAAGCGGCAGAGCCTGGTTCTATTGCCAAAGGAGGGACTTGAGACTCGTCCACAAAAAGGGCAATAAATTGATCGACACGGCGGAAAATGTGCTTGAGAAGATTATCGTCAACTGACTGATGAGGCACAAGACGCTATTTTGTCAGTTACAAATACCGCTGAAATAACGCTCCTGCCAAAGAGGAAGGGGGTTTGATACTATGCAGTAGTGACTCTTCTTATAAGGAACGCAGTCAACAGAACCAGTTGGGCGGCTTTGTGCTCCTGCGTTTGGGGATACCCGGGCACATAATTCTCGAAAGATACTCCCAGAATCAAGTACTAGTTTACGAAACAGAGATGGATCAAAACTGCTCTCCCATAACCTCAGGGTCCCGCAAGCTGAGTCCGGTGGCAAGATTAGAGGACCAGGTGAAAAGTTATCTGAAGAATGTAGAATGTAAACGAGTCTGAAGGACTTTGGCCACCAACTGAGTTGTTGATGTGAGCTTATCTTGTTGGATGTTACACCGAAAAGGTAAACAAACAATGACTCTCAAGATTTCGAATACCTGCAGGCTGCAGCTAATCCGCTAGCGCCTACTGCGGGTTGTCTAATTCCCATAGGTCACGCTAGTTAACTGCACCGTAACAGTAGGAAATGCCTGACATCGCTCTGAACCAAATGAATACACGGAACAAATCAAATAGCATAAAACCAACTTCAAATAGGTTACATTCCCTCGATGCTAGATCCTCATTTTCAAAAGGTCAAACCAAGAGTGCGGTCCATGGTGCACATGATACAACTTCCAACAAGTCAGCTCAAAACTTTATCCATCCGGACTACTGTCTGCTTCTGCACCTCGCCTCCCTTACAGACCGATAGGAAAATGAGGAATTTCCCACGAGTAACAAAGTCTTCCTCGCCCCTTGTACTTACATTACATTATTGTCGAAGCCGCTGGATGTCGATGACGACGGCATAATGTGTCTCGGAGATGTTAAACAACCATCAGCATCACCGTCGCATCTTCTTGAGCTATTCATTAGCAGCCAGGCACACCGGCGGCGGCGAGCAAGAAGGCCACCCATGGTGAAGCTAACGATACTAGTGATACGGCGGTGGTTGTGATAAAAATCACGCAAAATCAACAAGCCCGACGCTGTAAGTTAGTAGGTAGCTCGGTGATTCGCGCGGTAATTAACTCATATATAGGTGGATAAGAGGGAAAGGGAGTAAAGCAGGTCTTGCAATGAAAGAATCGAGCGTAGTGATTTGAGCTATACGCTCTACAGCTAGTAGGACAAGTAATTTGCCTCAAAGATGCAATTCACATAAATACCCCTTTGATGAATAAGGTAAGGCCATGAAGATGAAGAGACCATCGCGGCACCACCGACCGTTCGACCCGACTGTGACGCTTAACTACCACGGCGTTGTTGATGTTGTTTGGTTACATAATTTTTCTTCTTACCTCTATTACATCAATTACAATTACGCTTCCACTGACTGAAGGAAGATCCACTATCTTTATGCGGATGAGACCGCGCGCGCAACAAGTGGAAATAGGGCCACACAAAAGGTCTCGCGCCATTTGTTGGCTTAGTTTCCCGCGGGTACTAGGGCGGTCGTACATCTATCGACAGTTGTTGCGGATTCCAGCAGGGAATGCCGAGGAAGGCGGAAACATGACAGGTACTGCTGCTTCTGCAGCACCAATGAACTATTGAACCAGAAAGCTTCAACTGATGGAAGACGTATTGTTAGGAGATAGAAATTGACGAGGTGTTTATTGTTCAATGGAACAATGAAGTGTTCGAATGGGTTTATCCGCACACAATTTATGACTTTTAGGTCATACTTAAAACGTTTGCAACTTTGTAAGACATTTACTTGCCCACTGTGGAACTCAGTGAATTTATTTGTTATCAACTTTTTTAACATTTCAGTTTTGTATTTTTTGATTCGTAATACGGAATTATATTAAAACAATAGCTTCACCATCAAAATATAAGCAATTAAGTATAATCCAACGATTGATAACTTTTGTGCTTCACTTTTGTGTGAATTTCGACTTAGGCTGAAGAAAGTGAGTTCAAACTAGGGTATGTGTGCCATCAGTAATCTCACGTTCCCATATTTATCCTATTCGAAAATAAGCGATTACGGCACTGAATGATTCTGTTATTTTTGTTTTCATGCGTGCTCACTTCAAATAAAAATACAAAATAAGAAACAAAACAAATAGCGCGTCCAGTGTATGAATAGACTAGATAGAGAACACATCGTGTTTTTTGTATCCGGCTATTAGTAGTCCTCTACGATATCCAATCGCGTTAAAATCTACTTTTCCTCACCGTATAAATCTTTTCCGCGGCTGAGATATAGGGGTCGGGACGAGAACAGTAAAATTATCAATCATTTTTTGTGATTGCAAAAGACGGTTCCACTTGTGGTTAACAAGTGTACGATCTGCAACCACAACAACCGTATGAAGAAGTCACCCGTGAGGAATTCCACGGAGTCATGTCAGTCGATCCTGAGCGACCATTTCAAAAATATCTGAAACTTTGCACAGTTTTTCAATTTCATCTAAATCGTCATTTTTCGATATCAAACCTACATATTCACTCACGACTAACTTTTCAGAAGGGTGTATGCTAAAACAGCTCAAAAATATTCTAAAAGCTGTACAGCAAAAACGGATTTTTCGATTGTTATGAATTTTTCAGCAAAGTTAGATAATGATGATTAACCTGGGCTTGTTAGGGGAATATCTGTAAATAAAAGAAAATCGGGTTAAGTACGGTTCCTTTGAATTCCACTAAGAATTTGCATCCTTTGACAGATACGTATTTCGTATTATTACGTATTTAAAGTTAGATAACTAAATGATGATTCCTTAGAAAATATACACTGTAAAAAATTTATTTTTTTACTTAAAAAAAATATGATTTTTGTCACAAAAACTCAAATATCTCAAAACCCTATCTTTTTACCAACGTTAATTTTTTAGGGGAAATGGCCCTTTATATCAGCTATCTACCATAAAATTTTGGTGATGGTAAACTGATAAACAAAAAAGTTATGACATTTCAAACATTTCACAATTTTTACATTTAGTAACAAAAAAATTTTTTTTCTGTGTAAATTATTTTGAGAATTATTTTTTGATGCTGATTTTATTGTAAAGGCTACCGCCTGAATTAAACAAGTTGTTTTCATGATACTTTTATTTGATTATTCATAATTTCTATAGTATCTATTTGAAACTTAGACGCGATCCAGTGTTTTGATCAAAAATATTGAGAGTGTCATACTTTTTATTGTACGTGACTGGTGAAAAAATCCCTTGATAGTGTTGAAAAGCTGTTGATTATAAGAAAAATGGGATTAAACTTATTTTTAAGACAAAAGCTGTATAATAAAAGTTTTATATACGCGTATACGTCTAGTTTATCTTCAAAAAAATACCTCTTAGAGAACAGACTTTATGATCGGAAGAATGCGAGTAACTTCAACAACAACAAATGCATGAGAGTTACCTACCACGTGAAAATCCATCGCCCAGTTCACACTACCCCCACCTGGTGGAAATGTTTCACGAAATACTGCGATGTGCAATATCGTCATCAGAAGGCGCTTGTGTGAAACGTCAAACGCAAAGAAAAATGATGGGCACTCTTCTGGTTATGAAAGCCACAACCAAGATTCAAAATGATCGTTAAAGGCGTGGTCAATGAAAATTTCGTCAGTGTTACGTTTGTTTGTCTGTATACATACCATGACAATGCTCACGAAAAAGCAAAAAAAAAATACTACCGCTATGGATATTAAATAGTAATTTTTTTCTTCAGCCAAGCAAACAACACCAAACTAGTCAGTTAAAACTAATAAGTGATTTTGTTTATTATAATCTAACGAACAACATGAACAGTCGCTTTCTCAAAGGTCTTCAACTCAACTCTCTCTTGTAGACCGTTTGATGAAAAAAAATGATCAAAGGAGTTACGAAATCTCACCGAAAGCACCATAGATAATCTGAAAGAGACTGGTTATGCCCAAATTGAATCCAAATTTACGCATTTGCACGTCCTGCCGTCTAGACTTTGACAAACGAGCCATCTGTATATCATCGGTAAAGCAGGGCGTAGGAAGTTCGAAAACGACAACAACTGAGAAATTGCCAGAAGTGCTAAGTGCAGAGAGTCATGTCACCGTACCATCAGCGACATTAGTTTAAACAATTAATCACGCCCCTTTTCAAAAATGCTTTGATATATACTTCAACATCTATACCCATTTCAATATTTTTAACGTTGCAAAACACGCTTTCAACATTCATTTTGAAGAAGAGGGAAAACACTTGTCCTCAAATGTAACAGCAAATAATGAATAAACGACTAATGCGCGGAGGGCGTGATAAAATCGGAACATTACTGTACATATAATATACATAATACATAATAAAAACAGCTTGTTTTACTCACGCAAGGCCATTAACAATAAAATCAGCATCAAACTGCGATTTCCGGCCGAAATAAAGGCAGGAACAAATCTCATTTTCTTCTTTTGTCACAGCGCTCGTTGACTCGTTAAGGGGGAGGATGATAAATAATAAATGTATTCGATGGAAAAATATCCAAACAATTAGGCAACATAGATAAACTCATCGGATTTATTAAGAAAGTTTCTGTGGAACTCGAATTACACCTTAAATTTGTTGATTTTCTTGAACATTTTATTTGTGCCCCCCTCAAAATGTTGAATTCCGACCAAAATTTTCCGAGGGGGCGGTGACAGAAGAGAAAATCGAAATTTGTATTAGCCTAATTTACACTAAAAAAAATTATTACTAAATGTGAAAATTGTGAAATGTTTGAATTGTCATAACTTTTTTGTTTATTAGTTTATCATCACCAAATTTTTACGGTAGATTGCTAATACAATGGACCGTTTTCCCTAAAAAAATTGCGTTGGTAAAAAGATAGGGTTTTGAAATATTTGAGTTTTTGTGACAAAAATGATATTTTTTAATGTTAAAAAAGATTTTTTTTCACAGTGTATATTTTCTTAGGAATCACCATTTAGTTATCTAACTTTGCTGAACAATAAAATCAGCATCAAACTGCGATTTCTGACCGAAATAATTTACACAGAAAAAAATATTTACCAAATGTGAAAATTGTGAAATGTTTGAAATGTTATAACTTTTTTGTTTATTAGTTTACCATCACCAAATTTTTATGGTAGATTGCTAATAGAATGGACCGTCTTCCCTAAAAAAATTGCGTTGGTAAAAAGATAGGGTTTTGAGATATTTGAGTTTTTGTGACAAAAATGATATTTTTAATGTTAAAAAAGATGTTTTTTTCACAGTGTATATTTTCATAGGAATCACCATTTAGTTATCTAACTTTGCTGAAAAATTCATAGCAATCGAACGAACCATTTTGGCTGTACAGATTTTTGAATATTATTGAACCATTTTCACATACACCCTTTCGAAAAGTTAGTCGTGATTCAAAATAAAAATTTGATATCGAAAAATGGCGATTTAGATGGAACTGAAAAACTGTGCAAAGTTTCAGTTCAATAGAAAATCATGAATTAAAAAATTTCCTTAATTTTGATGCTGTTGCTTGGAATCGCTCCCGTGATAGTGCCATAGTGTGAAGAACCGAACTGTATACAACGCAAATCGTTGGTCCCAGTTAGTATGTGATTGATTTTTTTTAACTTTCAGACATTTCAGACCCCCCCCCCCCCCTATGTAACGCTTTTTGTATGAAAACCCATTTTTTTTTGTATGGATCGTAACGCAACGCTGGACTCCCCCCTCCCCCTATAGCGTTACGTAATTTGTGTACGATGCCTAATCAACGATTAACGCCGTTAACGTTAATTTTCATCCAAATTAACGTCAACGGCGGTGCGTTGATTTTCTTGGCAATCAACGTTAACGTTAACGGTTTGCGTTGAATCAACGTCAACGCAACCCGGTAATTGGATCGTTAATGACCAAGACTGTTTTTAGGGACTCATATAGCCAAAGCGGTAAACGCGGGTATTCAAATATACTTGCTTAGGGTGACGGGTTCGATTCCCGGTCGGCGAAGGAATTGTTCAGAACAAAATCTTCGTTCCCGCCACACGAAATGTGAATGAAAATCGATTATAAGAAAGTTCTAACTCAATAACAGTTCTAACTTGATGTTTCTTGGCCAGATGCTTTTTTTTAGTCGAACAGACGATTTGGGTGTTTGGGTATAAAATACTCTGTAGTGCAGCAGCGCTTAGACCACGGTATGTTCTTACTGTAGCGCACAATCTAATTTGGTACCATTCTTTCACTGGCAATCGTTGCATTGTCGACACATGACCTGAGACCACGTGTAGGCGTAATTTAATGTCGATCACAGCAGGCATGCATAAGCCAAACGTCAGTATCGTGAGGAGGTGTTTTCGGTATTTTACTAGCTCTGTCCAAGAGTAGGTTTGGTCTTGCTCAAAAAACAAGACGCCCATATTGCGGATTTTTTGAAAAATTTCCACTCTGCGGTAGCCGCCGAGTTCTACCGCAGCTGTCAAAGTCCTACCGCAGGCTTGAAAATCATCCTATCATTGAAGCTAAAGGCCAAATCAAAGCATGCTTGCAAGGTGAATTGAACTGTAAACCAACAACAAACAATGATCATCGGCGTCGTATCCAAGGCTATCCAAGGCATCGCTAGGGCTCGCTAAGGTAGATTGATGATACCTCAGTGAAAATCAGTAGTCTGACAGCTGCGGTAGCTTTTCATTCTACCGTAAAACGGAAAGTTTTCTCTAAATTAGCAATATAAGAATATGGTTTTAAATTATGAACATTTTTGAATAACAAAAGAGGTTGCGGTGCTTAAAATCTTCCACTTTTTAAGACAGAAGAAAATATAGCGGGTCTGAGAAATGCTGAGGTTTGAACGGAAGCCAAAAGTCAAGATACGAAGTTGCCTCCAGCTGAAACCCCAAGGTAACATCCTACATACCTAACCTATTTTGATCCGTTTTCGCCTTGGGAAATAATTACTTCGTGTAAGTATTTTTCTATTGTAGGCGTGAATTCATTTGTCATGGTCTGATTTTTCAATAGTAGCCATGCCTAGAACCATGCTACATCTTCAATCTTCATACAAATTTCGACCCTTACGATTAAATTCACCTTTGGCCGAAAACAGAATGAAAACCCGCACAAAAAGAAATTCTGAAAACTACACTTGACGTAAATATTAGAAAGTTTAAATTTTCATTTCATTTCTTTCGATTTTACATAAAAGAATTTCTTACATGCACAATTGCAAGCAAGATCTATACTGAAGACAACCTCTTTTCCGATGGAGAATTGTGTTGAAAGCGATGGAGGTAATTTTGTTACAGTGAACTCGATGTAATAATTTTGAACTTTGTGGCGAAGCTTGGCCAAAGCCGTCATGTCCGCTATAGAAAGTTTTTTTTTGAACCTTTTTATTTATAGTTCATTCAAATTGACTCATGAGATGTGATGTCTTACATGTTTGTTGAACGACCAAACTAATAATTCCACAAAATAACTCGTCACCCATGAAATGGCGCCCATATTAGTGGACTAATAACTCTTCGCGCACGAGGCAAGGTTCCATTACGTCGCTTAAAGAGTTGCCACATATAATGTTGGGTTAGCTAATGGAAACGGGAGTTGTGGTTTTGGTCAAAATGAATGCATTACAAATCAGGCCAAACATGTCTAAAGGTCCTATCTGCAGAAGAGAGGCTCTCTTTGGTTTCTCTCTCTTTCGTTAATATCTCAGCTGTTTATTTGTATTATTATTGTATCCTTGCATTGAACGATGGTCAAAACATTCGCCTTTTGATTTGTCCTGCAAAAGTAATTGAAAAGTGTACCATTACATTGCAATAATTGAAAGAGAAAGTGAACAAAGAGAGTCTCTCAAATGCAGATAGGACTTATTGAAATGTTTGGCCTGAAATCTTATCAAGACGATTCCGAATAGAACTAAAAATAATGAAAAACTAACATCTTTTGTCCAATATTTGCTCTTGTGCTCTATTTGTTATCCAGAAGGTATGAAATAACCAAGTAATAACATGTCTTGCTATTGAATTGAATATTTTTCGATAGCTCAATGATGTAATAATAAATCTTGTTATTCCGTTATTTTCCCAGCTAAACCAACAATACCACATCAATACCTAACTTTGCTCAAATACCTCCATTTGTTATTGTGGTGTTCTCATAACATTGCGTAGACTAATATAACAATACCAACTTGAGATATTAGAGCACAGGTTGCTCTTAGCACGGTATTTGTAAGGTATGCCCTTCTGCTCGGGCAGTCGTCTAGTCGTATCGCAAGCTTCGGAGTGTGGGTTCGATTCCCACTCCAGTCGGTGGAAACTTTTCGTCAAACGAAAAATTCATCACTGGGCCACTGGGTGTTCTACGTGTTGTGGTTGTCCGTTATCTAGTGTAAGTAATGTGTTCAATCTATGCAGCCTCTGGCTGAAGACGGTGTGAATTGTGTTTCTTTTTAATGGCATTGTCAAAGATAATGTCAAATAGCCAGAACATCGTCTATGTTGAAGTAGCAGAGGGAATGAGATTCCTTCAGCAAGGGAGATATACACACAGGCTTATACCGAGCGTGTCTGAATGGACGGACAGGCCCCATGGCGAGGTGAACTTTCACTTGACACAATTTCTGTCAGGCCATGGGTGGCTTAGGTGGTATCTGCACAGATTCGGACATGCAGGCTCCCCCGCATGTCCAGAATGCGCAGACTGCGATGAGACCACGAAGCATGTGCTTCGTGGAACAAAGGTCGAGTATGCAGGAAATTATGCGGTAGAGATATCACTCCGGACAACATTGTTGAAAGGATGTGTACGGAAGTGGATAAGTGGGATTCCGTTACTCCCACGGTCTCCCGAATTGTACTTGAACTACAGAGAAAATGGCGGAACTACCAACAACAAGTTGAGCTGGCCCTCTCCCCATCCGGGAGCTTGAGTCTAATGGGTAGTCTATAGTACTAGCTAGGACCTCCAAGGGATTCTATACCATTACCCGGAAAACCATTGCCCGGAATGCCATTTACCGGAAAACCATTTACCGGAATGTACCATTTACCGGAAAACCGTTTACCGGAAATATATTTACCCTCAAGTAACTTATCACAGAAGAGTCACGATGGCGCTGAGTTTTGTTGCACAGAAGTCATTGTGACTTACTCATTCTAGCAAGTAAGTATTTATATGTAAGAAGTATGTCACAATGACTTCTGCGTAACATAACCCTGCGCTGCCGTGACACTTCTGTGACAAGTGTGTTATTTGGGCCGTCTACCTCCGTTGGTTTGGATGACACGTCATGCAAACCAACGGGGTTTATTTTTGATTTAAGCTTCTTGTAACTCTGTGGGCGTCGAAAAACACACTTATGGAAATCCTTTTTGTTGTTTTGTTTTGATTCTGTGTTCCGTTTCACCCCGTTCCCTGAGTAAAATGAAGTTTGAACAAGTTTTAGTTTGAACGATGTAGAGTAAAGTGGGGCAAAAGTTCGAGTGGGGCAAGAGTTTCTTTTGAAGTTTTTGAGCTCAATTCAAATTATTTCTTTCGGGTGTCAAGGTTGTTCGAACCATTTTTGAAAAAGAGTCTTTCACTCCAAAAATTATGAAAATTGATCAATATTTCGAGAAGTTATGACAAAATGTTGGTTTTTGATCAAAAAATTGTAACATGCGATGGCCCTTCCAACGCATGGAATAAAATTTTAATGAAATCGAATTCGATATTTTATTTTGGGGCGTAACTAGGAATATTTTGAAGATGCTCTAGCATGTATAACTTTTTGCAAAAAAGATTTGGAAATCGTATTTTACACATAGTGGGGCAAAAGTTCGAATTGTGGGGCAAAAGTTCGAGTCATGTGACAACTTTAGGTACAAACCTAAAATTCTGCAAAATGGAGTTGTTTGCTTCTCATATGAAGTGAACAATAGTGCATCAGCTTGCATGTTCGTTCGTGTCATTTGCAATTAAATATTTGGCGACTAGCTTCCGCGGTTCGATTCGAAATATTAGGTGACCACCTGACGTGGGTGATCGATTGTTTGCTTTCCGAGTGAAGCGAATAATAGTGTGTTAGATTGCATATTTTGTCGCGTCGTTTGCAGTAAATATTAAGCGACCACCTGATGCGGGTGGTCGATTGTTTGCTTTCCGCGTAAAGCAAACAATAGCGCGGCAACCAGCATGACACGAAGGTCATATTACTTATCAAGGTGAATCCAGACCCGACGATACCTTTCCTACTAACAAACACTCCTTCCTGCAGCCTTTGGTGGAGTCGCAGCGGTAAACGCGGGCCTTCACTTAACAAAGGTTGTTACTAATATTCCTTCCCTCTTCCAACCTGACTGCAAGGACGTGGCCGGCGCCGTTATTGTACCATTAAAGAGAGTCTCTGAAGCGTGCACAGTGAGAATATTGACCACTCCCAGTCAATTATTCAGTTGATTCATTGTGCAACTGTCATTGGTTCGGGTCAATCACGGAATAGCAACCATAGATGTGTGCAGTCAGTCTAAGCTAAGCTAAGCTAAACCTAAAATTCTGCAAAATGTACATATTATCTCTAAGAGCGATGGAATTAGTGAGAAAATTCGATTAAAGTTGAAAAAAATGTTGTTTTATCTGAATTTGGCGGAAAACTACTAATTTTTAGTGTAGTAAATTTAACCCTGATTTGGGTAAAATCCAAATCGAATTTTAAAGTGTATTCCAGTTCCAACATCAAATATTAAGTGGTTTCAGGTATTCCTATTACCAAAGTGTCAAAATAGTGTGCTACGGTTCACGAAATTCCACAAACACTAGATTCGAACTTTTGCCCCAGTGGTGGGACAAGAGTTCGAATAAAACACACGCATACAAAAAATGTTGTAACTCAAAATTGAAAAAAAAAAACATTTGGCGTAACTTTGTTCAGCAAAATTTTAGCTCATGGATGGTAGAATCACCACACGGTATTTATTTATTTTTATCTGCTTCGATTTTTTGAAATAGGCTGAATTATCAACTAAGGTCGAACTTTTGCCCCACCTTACTCTATTTGTTTTTTTTTATGCATTTTGTGCAACATGTATCTCTATGATTACCCCACAATGTATTTTGTCAGCTTTCAGTAACGCTGGAAAGGACAACTCTTAGTTGATAGTTGTGGAAGTCTTCATAAAACACATTGTATACAAAAGCTGAACATCAGGTCTTATTCCAGTTGGGCCGTAATGCCAAGAACAGAAAGAAACAAATTTCATGGCTAGAGTGGAAAGACGAACATGAATTAACATGAAATAAATGAACATCACACCAATAAACTACCCTGTACAAGGTGCGAACTTTTGCCCCGCATAATGCGAACTTTTGCCCCCACTATGGGGCAAAAGTTCGCATTGGAGTACTTGTATTAAAAATGGTATTACTAAAACTACAAAAGTAACGCGAAAAAATCTAGTACTACGTTTTGAAGGCAACATGATAGGGACCCTTTAACGAAGAAAAATGATATTGTTTCTTTTCGTTTATTAGTTATTTTGTGAAGTCTGTTAGGTGCGAACTTTTGCCCCGCATTACTCTACAGATTGGCTGGGGTCAAATTTAAAATTGTTCAGATTAGACGTGGTCAAACCAACGGGGGTGGACGGTACTGAAATTTCCAGAAAAAAAAAATGTTTATGAGAACTTTGCCCCTACTACACTGTATACCATATGGTCTATATTAACTCATGTAAATAGTCATCAGGCTAGATCAAAGTAAACTGACCGAAAACAGGCATGGAAAGAACAGCCTGTTGCTAGGAGAAGGGTAAATAGCTAAGAGTGAAACCTACAGTGTGTTACTTAAACTATTCTGCAACAGGCTTAGTTGAAAGAACAACACATTTTTTATTTATTTATTTATTTATTTATTTGCCGTCAATCAAATGTAGACCGTTTAAAATACATCGTCAACTTAACATATAGGGTCTGGGACCATTTGGGCAGGAGCACCTATTTTGGGCACTTGCTGCTATAACTCAGTCAATTTTAAACCGATTGACTTGATTTTTGAAACACGATCAGATAAGCACAGTATTTAGTCATGTTTAAAAATTCAAGTCAATCGGTTTGAAATTGACTGAGTTATAGCAGCAAGTGCCCAAAATAGGTGCTCCTGCCCAAATGGTCCCAGACCCTACATTAATATTTTTAGTGAAAATCTTTTTATAATAATAGGGGTACTCACTAAACAGATTAAATTGCTGCGTAAGCCATGATTTTCTGCTTATTTGAAATGTTTCATGATTTTGCGAATGAAATAATCAAAGATTGCCTTGGTGATCGCGACGTTTAATCAGTTTAATCAGTTTACGCTGTTAAGTGAATCCCCCTAATATGTTATTGTTCTTCCACCTATTTCTTTTTTATAATCATTTCACAAAGCAAATATATCATACAAAATTAATAGTTTCGCCAATCAAGTTTGGGGCCGTACACAAATTACGTCACGCTTTTAGAGGGGAGGGGGGTTTTTCAGAGCGTCACGACCCTTACAAAAAAATTGAGGTCCTATATAAAAAGTGTGACACAGGGGGAGGGGGGGGGGATTTGAATAAGGTTGATTTTTGCGTGACATAATTTGTGTATCACCCCTTTGCAACGATGCAACTTGATACAATTGAAGAAGGGCTGAACTACTACATAAAAAACAGCAGTTGCCAATAAACAACATGGTAAATAAACAGTTCTATAACAGTGTAAGTCAAAAGAACAGCCCATTTTTTAAGGAAGGAAAAAATACTAGATGGAATTAATAGATTGGTCGCCAACCAATTATGTAACGTTGCATGGTTAGAAAGAAGAGTCTATAAATTGAAGAAGGGCAAATATCTTATACAGTAAGCAGTTCGACTGCCAATAAACTGCATAAGTGAACCTAGAAGTACAATATTCGACGAAAATGAAGATAATGTCATATGGAAAAGCTACTGTCAGTCGAAAAATGTTCATTCAGCCCAACGATGTTAGCTCTATTTTGCTAAGTGAACTGAACCGAGAATCTAGTTCTAGTTCTATAATCTTGAAAATATATTTAGAATCTGGTTTTAAGGCTTGAGAAATGCATTATTTCGGAAAATGTCTTTCTGGGAAATAGTTAGAACTTTACGACCATAACAGTAAACCTACAAAGAACAGCCCATGTTAAAAGAAGGGCAAATATCTTCTGGGAACACATATTAGCAATCACATTCAGCACATTGTTCATAAACTCGTTGATGAACCACTTGTATATACACTACATGGCAGCTCCGTAGGGCCCACATAGCAGAGGCGGTAAACGCACGGGTATTCAGCATGACCATGCTGAGGGTGACGGGTTCGATTCCCGGTCGGTCCAGGATCTTTTCGTAAAGGAAATTTCCTTGACTTCCTTGGGCATAGAGTATCTTCGTGCCTGCCACACGATATACACATGCAAAATGGTCATTGGCAGAGGAAGCTCTCAGTTAAAAACTGTGGAAGTGCTCATAGAACACTAAGCTGAGAAGCAGGCTTTGTCCCAGTGAGGACGTTACGCCAAGAAGAGAGAGAGAGAGAGGCAGCTCCGTCGGTTAACCAATTTACTGCTAATCAAAATTTGGCGAAACTTGTATTCAGCTAAATGACCGAGTTACCACAATAGATCAAATATTGGTCGCAGTGGTTATGTCCCGAACAGAGAAAAAAAAATGACCGGGTCATGGTTTGGGTCAAAAGATGACCGGCGCAAAAGGCATTGGTTCAAATGTCTAGAAATCGCTGTGCAATCTGGAAAAAAATTTCGGGAAAAATATTTTCCGATAAATGGTTTTCCGGTTAATGGTAATGTCGTAGAACCCCTCTAAGGGCTGAAAGTCTCTTTAATAAAGACAAATCAATCAATCAAATACTAGCTACGATTCAAGCTTCCAGGGGAGAAAGTATTAAATAAGACGAGTAGAGAATAATGATGTACGCCCCTCCCCCTTTCTCGAAGTCATCCCTATCGGGCGAACGAGAATGAGTCCTTGTGGGTCGAAGCCCACATATCCCGAGGAAACACCTCTTGGGTATCTGATCAGCAGATTTTCCCATTCTATAAAAAAAAAAAAAAAATTACCAGCACCAAACTTCCTCACCATACATTGGCGTAGCTAGCTTTTTCTTTTCTTTTACTCTCTCTCCTAAACAAACACGAGTAAGAGCGGGATGCAAGAGGGGGCCTGTTCCCACTCTTTCATCCTTCTCTCTCTCGTGTTTGTTTACGATAGTGAGTGAGAAAAAAGAAAAAGCTAGCTACGCCAATGCTCCTCACCCATATGATATCTTTGCTTTTTTACTGTTAAAATGATTGTGAAGATATAAAATAATTAAACTTGGTATTGGTATTCAAGCTTACTTGATTTGGCCTTGTGGAGACACTTGTTATTACTTTTTTTTTTTTTCAATTCATATTCTTGAGAAGAGAAGATCATTTTAACCCTCCTTTGGCATTAGGGTCACTTCGACCCAAACCGTACACTACATCAGCGAGCTGCCAACGTAATGCGAAAGCAAGGTTAAACAAAGTTTGTTAACCATAAGTCGAAGATTATGTGTTTTTATGTGAGAACTAAATACACGATTCACGCTTTAAGAAATTCCATCGGGCAGCCATAGACTTGCCCATCTCTCAGCTAGCATCAGTTGACCTTCCTCGGAAGGTGGTAATCGATTCTCACCCTAAGCCTAACGATCTAACGGGCTGCAGTGGGATACAAAATCGTGACAAGCGCTAGACCACTAAAACTGATGCAACTCCTCTAATGACCGCGCTTTTATGTTCAATTAGAGCGGGGCTGGCTGTAAGTAATGAATCCATGATTGATTCAATTATCGACCCGCCGCACGCCAGAGTGGAACAAAGCTGGAATCAAGTTGTTCAATGGTGGTTTTCATGCATGCCCAACTACAAGACTATAAAGCGGTCTTCTCACTTTACCGGGCCGGGACCGTGCCGGGCCCCGGCCGTGCCCCGGTCATCGATTTCTTTCTAACGATATCTATGGCGTGCTTCTCACTTGCCCGGCCGGGGCGACCGAGCCCCGGCACGGTGTGATGTGAAACACGCCATAGTAATCGCATGTAAGAAATCGATGACCGGGGCACGGCCGGGGCCCGGCACGGTCCCGGCCCGGTGTAATGGGAATAGCCCTTAACTCTTCCGACGACGACGACGCTTGATGGTTTGATGTCGGTTGGGTTGTTGGTATTCACACGACGGGTCGATGCAAATAAAACAGAACAAACACGCTGCTGTTGTTGTGGGAAATGGTTCGCCAGCAATCTTCATGATCGGTCGTCGGTTGTCTGTTCATACGGAACAGGGTTAAATCGACCATTAGCTGTGGACCTGATGCTGAACGGCAACAAGTGAATCTATTCGACTACTTGATGAGGAAAAACAGGTGCCATAACAGTGACCCACTCTTCGTGGGATGACTCTATATGTGTGAAATGGGGGAGAGTTAGATTTATCTACTGGTTTCAAGCATTTGTTTGCGCTATTTTCTTCAAACATGTTTGAATGGGATCCAATGGTATGTGCTATTATTAAGTACCGAGTATTATTTGCATCAACAAACAAACTAAATTTTTATGCGGGGTGAAAAATGAAAAAAAAAGATTATTACAGTCGTTCAAATCAATGTCGTGTAATTGTGCAATGGGTAATTTAGTCATTTTTTATTGCATTTTTTTGAAATTTTTATTGCTTTTTAGATATTTTTTTTATTGTGAATTTTCCAATTTATTATGGAAAAACCGGATTTATTTATGACGAAGTTATTTGGTGGGAAAAATGGCTTTTTTTATTGCAACAGTTGATTTATTCATTGCATTTTTGACGTTTTTAATTGCTCTAAAATCAATTATTTATGGAAACTTTTGATTTAATTTTGCATTTTTTTTATTTGTTTATGGAACTTTTGATATTACTACTTACACCCCTGTTTCTTGACTGGGACTTTTGGAATTATTTATGGGAAAATTTGTATTTATTATGGAACGTTTAATTGTCTGCCGTTTTGAAACGGGACATCCGTTAAGCCTAATTTCCTTTGAGGCTTCCAGCTAGCACAATAGCCAACACTAGCGTTTCCGTCTTGAATTGGAGGACAAGCTCTATAGTATTAAGAGTTTTGTCACAGCCTTCAGAGGGTCACTGGTGAATTTGCCGAAGGTTTAATAGGAGTTTTAGAGGCGTTTCAAGGCGTTTCAAAGCGTTTCAAAGTGTTTCATGGCGTTTTAATGAGTTTCAGGGCATTTCAGCAGGTTTATGGGGGGGGGGGGGGGGGGAAATTGCTGAAGGGAGCTTCAGAGGCTCGCAGGTGAGTTTCACGGAGGTTTCATGGGGGGTTTCAGAGGCGTTTCAAAGCGTTTCAAAGCGTTTCAACGCATTTCAGGAAGTTTCACAGACGTTTTACGGGGCTTCAGAGGATCTCAAGTTAATTTCTCGAAGGTTTTATATTGATTTCATAAGCGTTTCAAAGCGTTTCAGGGCATTTCAGGAGGTTTTACATGGCTTTTAGGGGGCTTCAGAGGCTCTCAGGTGAATTTTACGGAGGTTTAAAAGGGGTTTAGGGGCATTTCAAAGCGTTTCAAGGCGTTCCAGGGCGTTTGAAGGCGTCAGGGTGTTTCAGGAGGTTTAAGGGGGCCTTAAGGGGGCTTCAGAGGCTCGCAGGTTAATTCCACGGAGGTCTCATGGGGGTTTCAGAGGCGTTTGAAATCGTTCAAGGCATTTCAATGCGTTTCAGGGCATTTCAGGACATTTCTGGAGGTTTCACAGGGCTTTTAGGGGGCTTCAGAGGCTCCCATGCGAATTTCACGGAGGTTTCATAGGGGTTTAAGAGGCGTTACAAAGCGTTTCAATGCGTTTCAGGGCGTTTCAGGAGGTTTCAAAGTGGTTTCAGTGGAGTTCAGAGGTTTCATGAAGATTTCATGTGGCTTCTAGAGGCGATTCGAAACGTTTCAAGCCAACTCAATGGTCTTCAGAACGGTTTTAGGGGAACATAGAAGCCCATTTATATTTCCTCTATTGCGTAAATCTCTTATGTCGTTTTCGTTTTTGCAGCAGTGCTACACCGCTTCGTGCTACACTTTCCACTACAAAAACGAACATTTTTGGCGCAGTTGCATTGGTGTGCGTGAATAAAAACCAAAATATTTACAATTTTGCAAACGCTGATTGGTGGACGCGGTGTACACCTGCTACACTCCCGATTTTCTGAGTGCTGCACTATCTTGAGCGGTGCAGAAAAAGTGCTACACCGGTGCAGCACGAAAATCAAAAACGAACGTTTTCGGTGCAAAAGTGCTGCACCGGTGTAGCACCACCGCAAAAACGAAAACGACATTAGAGACAACCAAATACGTTAGTAGATCCGTTGACCTATACTCAAGGAAGTTCTTGGAGATCCTCAAACTGACAATGAACTTACCACTTGATAGCATATAGGTACATGAGGCTGTGTAAGCATGAATTCCATTCGTAATGCTCCAATATATCACTGATTACGCTTATAGATCAGATGTCCTTAACTCCTGGAAATTCTCGGATACTCCTATACAATCATGGAACCCAACACTTGAACATAGATGCCGTGGGCTGTGTGAGTATAAACCTCATTCTTAATGCTCTTAGACACAACTAGTAGCCCTCGTGGATTTGATGACCTATACCCAAGAGAGTTCTTGGAGAGCCTTGAAGATTCTTCGAACTCAGAACTTGATAGATCATAGTTAATCTGAGGCTGTGTGAGTATGATCCTTAGTCGTAAATCTCTTAGAGACAATAACACACGTTAGTAGATCCGATGACTACTCAAGGAAGTTCTTGAAGATCCTGAAACTAACAAGGCACTGTCCATAAACTACGTAGACTAATTTTTGGCAATATCAGACCCCCTCCCACTCCGTAGACTTTTGTTCATACAAAAAAAATTGAAAATTTGTATGGAGCGTAGACTTTGACCAGAATTTTGCCTAGAGTCTACGTAGTATATGGACTAGCCTCAATGAGCTCACCACTTGATAACACATAGCTACATGAGGCTGTGTAAGCATAAATTTCATTCATAATGCTCAAATGGATCACTGTTTACACTTGTAGATCAGATGGCCTTATCTTCTGGGAATTCTCGGATTCTCCAAAACAATCATAATACCTACCACTTGATGGAACAGGGATGCCTGGGGCTGAGTGAGTATAAATCTCATTCTTAATGCTCTTAGATACAACAAGTAGCCCTCGTAGATTCGATGATCTATACTCAAGAGAGTTCTTGGAGACCGACATAAAATCAGACATTTTTTTCGTTCCTGAGTTATGGCCAATTTTGTGAAAAATGACCATGTAAACCTTTTCTTTGAAAACCCATATTTCAATCGAACATCGGAAAAACAAAGTTTTTTTTATCAAAACAATTGCAAATTTTAATTTTTCAATTTTAACTGAGTAAAAAATAAAGAGAATCTTATTTGTCATAGAAAAGAAAAAATCCCTTTTTATTACAATGGAAAAATTAAGCACAAACAGTGTTTTTTTTTCAACTTTTTTATAGGTGTAATGTTTCATGAAAAATTTAACCCATTCCGACTTCTACTTCTTGAAAACCAATCCATTTTTTTCAGATATTTTGGAACATTTGCTTTGATAAAAAAAAAACTTTGTTTTTCCGATGCTTCGAATGGAATATGGGGTTTCAAAGAAAATGCTTATATGGTAATTTTTCACAAAATTCGCCATAACTCAGGAACAAAAAAAAAGTACATCCTAAAAGTTACTGGAATCAAAATTTATAAAGTTTCTTTCCCATAAATATTTTATTAAAAGTTTTCCGCAAGCTCGGGCATAGTTTTTCCGGCTTTTCTTTATAAAATTTCACAACAATTTTTTGAAAAACTTTTCCTAGTTCATATATTTTGGATTCTTAAGAAAATTTGCTTTCATTTTCAAGAGCTTCGTTGCATAAATTTTCGAAAGATTTCTGAAGGCTTTATTTCTGGAATTCCATCGAGAAATACCCTAAGAATTTCATTGCGAATTTCTTCAGAGATTCATTGGAGACTCGTTCGGAATTCGTTCAGGCAGTCTTTCAATTATTGAAAAATCATCGATTATTTTAAAAATTTAAGGAATTCTCAAGGGAATCCTCCTGGATATCGTCGGCGTTTTTTACAGGGAATTCCTAGTCGAATTTCATAAGAAATTCGTTGAAGAATTCTTCCACAAATTCTTTCAGGAATTCATCCACGGATGGGATTCCAGCGAAAGTTTCTATAATGATTCTTCTAGAGTATTGTTTGTTTTGAACATCATTCAATGTTGTTTGAAGAATTCCTCCAGAAATATCTTCAAGCATTTCGTGAGGAATATCTCGGAAAGTTCGTTGGAGAATTCATTCAAGAATTCCATTCTCACTAGCAATTTTGTAAAAAAAATATTTGTAAAAAAAAACGCTTCCTCAATTGTTTTGGAGATTTCTTCACGGTTTTCCTGATGAATTTCTTTAAGAATTTCTTGGGGAATACCTTCAGGAAACCATGGATCTTCTTCTAGGATTCCTTCGGCAATACTTTCAGAGATTTCGTCGGGTTTTTTTTTTCAGAAACTCATTAGAAATTTTCTCCAGGAAATCATTGAAGAAAGAAATTCTCCAGGAATTTTATCGGGGATTCCCCAAGCAACCAAAAGTTCGGATTTCAATTGAAGAGCGGACTCAGAAGTTCACATTAAGTTTAATTCTGGCTTTGTCGAACTTCATTCTCCAAAAAAGTTACACATGTATTGTTTGTTAACTTAGAAGTACTTGTACATGCTTTTGATTTCTCTTCAAAACGACAATAAAGTCTAAAACAGGTTCAGAAAGAATTCCTTTTGAACTTTATTGAACTTTAGAGCAGAGTTCAATAAAATTTAAATCGAACTCAGGTGGGATTTTTGCGTGTCTTCTTCTTCTTGGCGTAACATCCTCACTGGGACAAAGCCTGCTTCTCAGCTTAGTGTTCTATGAGCACTTCCACAGTTTTTAACTGAGAGCTTCCTCTGCCAATGACCATTTTGCATGTGTATATCGTGTGGCAGGCACGAAGATACTCTATGCCCAAGTAAGTCAAGGAAATTTCCTTTACGAAAAGATCCTGGACCGACCGGGAATCGAACCCGTCACCCTCAGCATGGTCATGCTGAATAGCCGTGCGTTTACCGCCTCGGCTATATGGGCCCGTCTCTAAAGTTTAAATTTGGCTCAATTAGACATATAACACCAACTTGAAATGTTGCGTTCTGAACGTGTTTCGAACTTCTTGTTTTGAACTTAATTCTAAAAATTCGTATAAATATTAACCGTTCCAAAAGTGAACTTCACTTGAACTTCGGAGACAGCGGATCTCTGGCTGGAGAAGTTCTCATTCAATTCAATCACTCGGAAATTGAGTTCATCGGCCACATCTTGCGTGGATTTTTCAAGTACACTTTGTTTCACTATTATATTTCATCAGTATCTACATGCAATTATCGTAGGGTGAAAGGGAAGGGGGGGTTTGCTTCGGCAAACCAGAGCGTCTGTTCTCCAGGAGGAGCGGCTCACAACAGCGTCTGATCCTCATGTTAGGGGCGACTGATCTACGTCCGAGTGCCAGGGAAGGACTCTAAGCTCAACTGTGCACTGTGGTCCTCCGGAAAGTAGGGGGTTGGTGTCAGGCCCTACGAGCCAGCCGTAAAAAACCATTGTAACGGAAAATCAGCAACAGAATAATACGAACCGAGACCAACGGCAACGACCCCAGCGAACAAAAAGGACTTGCGATTGGAAACTCGGTACGTGGAACTGCCGATCTCTCAACTTCATTGGGAGCACCCGCATACTCGCCGATCTACTGAAGGACCGCGGGTTCGGTATCGTAGCGCTGCAGGAGGTGTGTTGGACAGGATCCATGGTGCGAACGTTTAGAGGTAATCATACCATCTACCAGAGCTGCGGCAACACACGCGAGCTGGGAACAGCTTTCATCGTGATGGGTGATATGCAGAGGCGCGTGATCGGTTGGTGGCCGATCGACGAAAGAATGTGCAGGTTGAGGATCAAGGGCCGATTCTTCAACTTCAGCATAATAAACGTGCACAGCCCACACTCCGGAAGTACTGATGATGACAAGGACGCATTTTACGCGCAGCTCGAACGCGAGTACGATCGCTGCCCAAGCCACGACGTCAAGATCATCATAGGAGATTTGAACGCTCAGGTAGGCCAGGAGGAGGAATTCAGACCGACGATTGGTAAGTTCAGCGCCCACCAGCAAACGAACGAAAACGGCCTACGACTCATTGATTTCGCCGCCTCCAAAAATATGGCTATACGTAGCACCTTTTTCCAACACAGCCTCCCTTATCGTTACACCTGGAGATCACCACAGCAGACGGAATCTCAAATCGACCACGTTCTGATTGACGGACGGCACTTCTCCGACATTATCGACGTCAGGACCTATCGTGGCGCCAACATCGACTCCGACCACTATCTGGTGATGGTCAAACTGCGCCCAAAACTCTCCGTCATCAACAATGTACGGTACCGGCGACCACCACGGTACAACCTAGAGCGACTGAAGCAACCAGATGTCACCTCAGCATACGCGCAGAACCTCGAAGCCGCGTTGCCAGACGAGGGCGAGCTCGATGAGGCCCCTCTAGAGGACTGCTGGAGTACAGTGAAAGCAGCCATCAACGACGCAGCCGAGAGCACCATCGGGTACGTGGAACGGAATCGACGGAACGAATGGTTCGACGAAGAGTGCAGAACGGTTTTGGAGGAGAAGAACGCAGCGAGGGCGGTAATGCTGCAGCAAGGGACTCGACAGAACGTGGAACGTTACAAACAGAAGCGGAAACAGCAGACCCGCCTCTTTCGGGAGAAAAAGCGCCGCCTGGAAGAAGCGGAGTGTGAAGAAATGGAACTGCTGTGCCGTTCCCAAGAAACACGGAAGTTCTATCAGAAGCTCAACGAATCCCGCATCGGCTTCGTGCCGCGGGCCGAAATATGCAGGGATAAAGACGGAGGCCTCTTGACGGACGGACGTGAGGTGATCGAAAGGTGGGAGCAGCACTTCGATCAGCACCTGAACGGCGTGGAGAACGTAGGCACGGGAGCCCACGGCAACGGAAGGAACGACGACGCCAGTGCATCGGAGGACGGAAATGAACCAACTCCCATGCTGAGGGAAGTTAAGGATGCCATTCACCAGCTCAAAACCAACAAAGCAGCTGGTAAGGATGGTATCGCAGCTGAACTCATCAAGATGGGCCCAGAAAAGTTGGCCACCTGTCTGCATCGGCTGATAGTCAGGATCTGGGAAACCGAACAGCTACCGGAGGAGTGGAAGGAAGGGGTAATCTGCCCCATTCACAAGAAAGGCGACCATTTGGAATGTGAGAACTTCAGGGCGATCACTATTTTGAATGCTGCTTACAAAGCGCTATCCCAGATCATCTTCCGTCGTTTGTCACCTAAAACAAATGAGTTCGTGGGAAGTTATCAAGCCGGCTTCATCGACGGCCGGTCGACAACGGACCAGATCTTTATCGTACGGCAAATCCTACAGAAATGCCGTGAATACCAGGTCCCAACGCACCACCTGTTCATCGACTTCAAAGCGGCATACGATAGTATCGACCGCGCAGAGCTATGGAGAATCATGGACGAAAACGGCTTTCCTGGGAAGCTGACTAGACTGATTAAAGCGACGATGGACGGTGTGCAAAACTGCGTAAGGGTTTCGGGTGAACTATCCAGTTCATTCGTATCTCGCCGGGGACTGCGACAAGGTGACGGACTCTCATGTCTACTCTTCAATATCGCGCTGGAAGGTGTGATGCGACGAGCCGGGCTCAACAGCCGGGGAACGATTTTCACAAAATCCGGTCAATTTGTGTGCTTTGCGGACGACATGGACATTATCGCTAGAACATTTGGAACGGTGGCAGAACTGTACACCCGCCTGAAACGCGAAGCAGCAAAGGTCGGACTGGTGGTGAATGCCTCAAAAACAAAGTACATGCTGGTAGGCGGAACCGAAAACGACCGGATCCGTCTGGGTAGTAATGTTACGATAGACGGGTATACTTTCCAGGTGGTGGAGGAATTCGTCTACCTCGGATCCTTACTGACGACTGACAACAACGTGAGCCGAGAAATTCGGAGGCGCATCATCAGCGGAAGTCGGGCCTACTACGGGTTCCAGAAGAAACTGCGGTCGAAAAAGATTCACCCACGCACCAAATGCACCATGTACAAAATGCTGATAAGACCGGTGATCCTCTACGGGCACGAGACATGGACCATGCTCGAGGAGGACCTGCAAGCACTCGGAGTTTTCGAGCGACGCGTGCTAAGAACGATCTTCGGCGGTGTGCAGGAGAACGGTGTGTGGCGGAGAAGAATGAACCACGAGCTCGCTGCACTTTACGGCGAACCCAGCATCCAGAAGGTGGCCAAAGCCGGAAGGATACATTGGGCAGGGCATGTTGCAAGAATGCCGGACAACAACCCTGCAAAGCTGGTGTTTGCAACGGATCCGGTTGGCACAAGAAGGCGTGGAGCGCAGAGAGCACGATGGGTGGACCAGGTGGAGCGTGACTTGGCGAGCATTGGGCGCGACCGAGGATGGAGAGCGGCAGCCACAAACCGAGTATTGTGGCGTACTATTGTTGATTATGTCTTGTCTTAATGATGTTGAACAAATAAATGTATGTATGCAATTACCCATCTAATACCCAAATTTATGATTTTGATCTAAATATCATTTTCGATCTAAAATCGATTTAAACATGCTTAGGAAGATGATTCTTTTCAATTACCGATATTGTGAATTTTGGTTTTAGATTTTTCTAATTTTATTTTTGAACATTGAATGTCTACACTTTTATATTTTTCCTGATGAATTTCTACACTTTTATATTTTTCCAGAAAACCTATTCGGTATACCGATTTTTTAAGACGAAACATTTTGAGATTTTATGATAATTGTTTTTTTTTCATTGAAAATGTTTTTGTGTAACATTTAAGAAAATAATTTTAGAGTGTATTCAACTTCCTTAAAATCATTCTATTATAGAAGAAGAGTTTAGGAAAAATATAAAATACGTCAATTGTTGCGATTAAATACAAAGGAAACAATGACATCCAAAAGGTGACTAAAACATCAATTTTTCAATGATTTTTAAAAAATGTTAGTACGCTCCAAAAGATACCAAAAACCATTGTGGGATATACAGAACAGTCCTTAATACCAGCTCAAAATATAAAAGTTCTGATTGCCCAGGCAAGAAAAAATACAAAAACGCTCAAACTATAACTTGTCTAAAGGCGGGGTGGGGTATTAGAGGGTTAACGAAAGGAATTCGTAATATGTAGCTAAAAGACTCCCGTCTCGGCTGTCTCAGTGGACAACAATTCCGCAGGAGTTTATTTTCTCGGTTGTGAAAACACTTCCAGCTTTGCTTCTTGACAATCTTTCTCACTTCTAGCGTCCGCGCGATGATCATCAACGCAATCACGGTGATTAAATCATCGAAGCTTATTTTTGAGCTGAATTGCATTCCATACAGAGGCACTAATGTCCTTCTTGTGATCTCAAGAACTACTTAAGAAGTGAGCTGTATAGAATGCTATTCGTATTCCTTCGAATAGTAGATTAAGTCCGAACATGCCGTTTTATCCGAACTTTTGGGTCCTCAGGAAATGTCACAAAAAGTTTTTCCAAAAAAAAATCATCTAGGGACTTTTTTTCTAAATTCCTTCTGAGATCTTTTTGGAAATTCCTTCATTCATGCTATTTAGGAATCTTTCGAAAAATTACTAAACATATCTTTAAAGATTCATTCGCAAATTATTTTAACATTTCTACTTTAACTACTATAGAAACCTCCTAAGAAATTCATTTAAGAAGTTCGACCAGTTTAGTACACTTGGCAACATATAATAATGATTAAATGCATAAAAGATTTCTAATAGAACCTACCGCTGTAGCAAGCCAGTTTATTCCATGGGCTTCTTCGGACATGTTGATATTGTAGAGTTATACAGCCTTTCAGCATATCTGACTTTGAGTCAAATGCTTTTAGGCTTACTGATTTGGATACACCAAATGATACCTTTCCATCTCGAGGCGCCCAATCAGTAATGGTTCCAGATCTCTCTATTAGTTTATTAGTTGATCTGCATTATTGGTCTTTTAAAATGATGACACACTTCTCTCCGCATCAGGGAAGCAATTAAATTTCCAATCGAATGGATGGCCCACACTTCCAAAAATTTCCTCGTTTTCAGTCAATCATGATCGTTGTTTCAAATCATACACACAAAACTGGGTGTGACTTTCTCCCTGATGCGCGCGAGTCATTAGGTGATCGCGCTTTTCTCTACTCTACACCGATGTTCCCGCTCGGATTGCAAGATGATCGCGCCGGTGCGGTCCCGATTCCATAATTCATTAATCAATCTCAAATTTCCGCTCCAGTTGCGGCCTCGGCCTGGCTCTAGCTCCCCGCACAACATTGCGAAGCGCGATCGGGTGCGGTGGCGATCGATTTTGCATCGAACAAATAAGATGTGTTGAATCATAACACTTTCGGTGGCGGTAGATCGGTTGTCGTTGGTTCGATCGTGGAACAAGTGAACTTGATTAAGTTATGTGCTTCGTTGTGGAACAGTGAATAAAAATTGAAAATAGTAAACCCAATTCACTTTTTTTTTATTTTGGCACGATCGGCATTAAATTAGCATTGTAAAATTTGGTAACTATACTGTGAACAATGACATATTTCTCGATTGATGTTTGCTTGTTTTTCTTTATGAAATGAGGGCATTGCACAAGGGCCCATATAGCCAAAATCACAAACGTATGATTTTTAAAAAAGGCCATGCTGATGATGTCTGATTTCGATTCTTGCTCGGTCGAGGAAATTTTGGAATTGTGTTCGATTCCTTTGGTATTTTCGTGTTTCTCACGTGATTTTGAAAAACCTATTAAAACAAATTGAGGTTGATTTATAATTGCGTTATTCAGTCTTACAAATTGTTTACAATTTCACCAATCGGCTTTCTCACGGTGTTTTATCGCACATAAAAGTACTACTTAATTAAAAGCGCCCCACCGATCCCCACTGTTTGTGATTCATAGCTTACGATAGATCAAAGAATCTCTCTGCAAACAAACAATCCCACAACTGATGGTCCATAAAAATCAAGCCAAGCCTGTTGAACAGCGTCAACCGTTCAACGTGTGCAATTATTTCATTTTGCTATTTCCCCACGGGAGCTTGACTGACTAGGCAGTAAATCAGATGGAACTCTGTCAATAGAGCTGGGGTCCCATGGGGGCATCCACAAGCTGCGATGTGTAGACTGTAGAGACACTAATCAGGTCGATCTGCACAAACCAACTCGCAGTGTTGTCCAGCGCATTAACTCATGGGTTCCGTTACACACAGTCAGTAAGTCAGTCAAACAGCCATTCCATCCAGTCGGTGGTGTGTGAGCGTCACATTCCGAAATGTAGGTCTCGGCCCCAACCAACGCCGACTCCGACGTTAAGAATTGCGGAAATGATCCGTAACGGAGCTTTTCGCATTAAAAGCAGAAGAATGGGCTTTGACATAACAAATCGAGCGGCGACCGTTGGACCGGGTGAAGATTACATCGAGGAGGCTTCAATGTTGCGACATCCGATGGCCAACAAGATGGACACATGGGTCCATGTGTATATATAGGAAATCTACATCAACACGATGAACTGTGGGCAAATAATAAATCAACTACCAATACATTTCTGAGAGTTCTTAATGCGATACATCAGAGAATATGAAAATGGCTGACACAAAGGCCACTTTGAGCATCTAATCACGTTAACACTAGCACTAATCTTGAAATTATGTAAACAAGTCAGTCAAGCCAGAGCCCAGGACAAACAAATGCAACGTAAGTTCAATGCTCCATTCATCAGTTCTAATATTGCAATTAGATTTCTTGGTGTTTAATGCTATTAAGGGGCTGTTCATGAACCACGTAGACCAAAATCTGGTCATCTCAGACCCCCCTCCCCCCTCGTTGACTTTTGTCCATACACAAATTTAGAAATTTGTATGGATCGTGGACTTTGGCCAGACACCCCCCACCCCTTCCCCGCCCAAAAAGTCTACGTGGTTTATGAACGGCCACAAACTGTGATTGACTTCATGGTAAATCGCCAAGTTACACGCCTTAAAAACTCGGCAAGTGTTGCACACTCCATGCTTTCCTTATGGATGTGCTGCAACTGACGAGTTTTGACTCTCAAGAGGATACTTTGAATTAGGGTCCGTTTTCGGACCCTTTGGATCATCTACTTATTCGAAAGGGTGATAATGTTTTTATTGTGAAGAAATAATTAATTGTAAAGCGTGTGTTTTTTTGGGGCTGGCAGGAAAGGTATGGGGTGAAATGGATGCCCATCGGGGCATAATAGACACCCCTACATATTTTATGCTGTATCTTTGATAGCATCGAACAGTTAAGTAATTTGCTTACGGAGATCAATACCACAAATATAATACTCTATCTTAGACGAGTTTACATAACATCAAAGATAATTAAATAAACTTTAGGCTAAAATAATCGGATTGATTTTTCCAAACTCTCTAAAACGCCTAACAGTATGCAATGAGCGTACATCCATTCATAACTGCCAGTGTTCATTTCGCCCCAAATCGACTACAATATTAAAAATGCTATTTAAATTTTCATATAGGGGGATTAGGGGCATAATGGACACCCGGGGCGAAATGGACACCCCTGTTTTTGCCGAAACTGTTGACTTTTATGTAAAACTTTAAATGCATAAGTGTAAAGGAGCAAGTAATTGTTCTATTTTTCAAAAGTACCATTTATATTCCTTCAAAATATCCAAAATATCATTGAAATTGAAGTATGTTTTTCACATGGTGGATTTCTTATAATTTCGTAGCAGCAGCAAATAAGATATTACAAGTGTTTGAGTGTGTCCACCATACAAACAAGTGAATTGTTAGCTTACCTACATGTATACGTAGATTTAGTAATAGATGAAGTATTTTATTTTTGATTAGAACACACTGACAATAGCAAATTCAATGTTGTAGTCTATTCGGGGCGAAATGAACACTGGCAATTATGAATGGATGTACGCGCGTTGCATACTGTTAGGCGTTTTAGAGAATTTGAAAAAAAACAATCCGATTATTTTAGCCTAAAATTTATTTACTTAACTTTGAAGTTATGTAAACTCGTCTAAGATGGAGTATTATATCTGTGGTATTGATCTCCGTTGGCAAATTACTTAACTGGTCGACATTCTCAAAGATACAGCATAAAATATGCAGGAGTGTCCATTATGCCCCGATGGGTGTCCATTTCGCCCAGTACCTTTGCTGCCAGCCCCAAAAACCACACGGTTTTCAATTCATTATTTCTTCACAATAATGACATTATACCAGCTGTAAATGATTGAAATACGAGGGAAACAAGTTAAAGTTGTAAGCCAACTGATAATATGTTAAGTTTTTGTCTGTTATACAGGCCTAACATACGCATTTGCTTAGGGTGTCCATTATGCCCCTAATCCCCCTATATGACTTCTTACACAGCGTTCGAAAGAAAATTCGTTCCAGCTTGGATGTCTGTTCTCTGTGCTCGAATCTAGATCTATATTAAAAAAAAAGTCGGCCATTCTTTTGAATATGGGGTTTTATTGATGGTCAAATTGTTTTTTTTTTATTTTTCTTTTTATTAATCGATGGCTTTTCCATCACGGATGTTTCCTTCTTTAAGGAATAGGCAATTATCATGATTGCCCATGTTCGCATAGTCGACGTAATAGTAAATAGTAATCGACGTTATAGTAGAATACTTTATCAAAGATTCTCCTTTCTTTCATCATTGTTCTTTTAAAATAAGTATTGTCGGCTGAAAACATGTTTGACTTGAATTCCAAATGTTAGAAATCCAAATGAGCATGAGCATGAGCATAGATGACCGCACAATTCGTAGTTGCTACTCCGTGATTGACCAGAGCAATCGAAATTGCACAAGGAACCAATGAATAGGGCTTGGGACTAGCTTACTATTCTCAATGTACACAGGTCGAGAGCTCTCAACTTTAATAAGGTCAATAACGGCGCCGGCCACGTCCTTACGGTCATCGAGGATGGAAGGGAATGTTAGTAAGACAAACGTTGTTAAAAAGACCGCGAATCGCTGCATCTCCACGTTTGTCTCAGGAAGGAATTTTTTGTTAGTAGGGTAAGGTACATTGTCAGTCCGGGAGTCACCTATGGTTTGTGATATGATTTGACAATGGATCAATATACACAAACCGCCGTTAACAACCGACCACTTTTCGACGCAAGAGCAAGCCAAAAAGAAAATTCTATCGCGCGTCTCCACTCCACTAGGGAGCAGAAACCTTTAGTCTATTCCTCACAGAAATACACTGAACGCGACTCACTTGTCGGCGCCCGGATTTTTTCTCGACCGGCGAACCCGAACTAACATTTTTCACTCTTTTGTGTAAATGCAAAAAAATGAAAGAAAATATTTATTATCAACTAAAAGTGTATAGGAAACTAGCGCCGAAGGGAAGCGAAAAATTCGGAACCGACTCAACCACGGCGCGCGCACACTCGTCCCGTCGTCGGAGCCCCGCAGAGAGAAGAGGAAAAAAAAAACAAATCGCAAAAATCTAGCAAAGCGAGCGCGCGAAACTTTGCTGCTGCCGAACTACCGCACACTGATGTCGAATTCGTTTATTTGCACCGCCTGCACCGCTTTGCCACCGGGTGTAGCAAACTTGCACCGAAACCGTTCGTTTATTCACAGGTACTGTTCTGTTTTGACACCCGATTGGCACCGGTGCAAGAAAATGCTACACCCAGTTTGAGCGCGGTGTAGCAGGTACAAAGCTAGCTTTACCAATACATGCATATCGCTGAACTTGTATCGTGATTTTGTTTTGGGAGGAATCATGATTTTCTCTTCGGCATTAGGTAAACAGTTTTCTTGGATATTCGTTTATTTTGAGATGTTTTAATTTCCAAACAGAAAATCTGTGCGTTTAAAAATTATTTAAACTTGATCGATGATTATCACGTCTTTGATTATCGCAAATATGTGGATTAATTTAATGATTTCAATCATTAGAATTTTCTGTCGCATGATGATCTATGGTGTATGAAAAAAAATTACGTAATAAAGATTTGATAAGCCCAGAATAAAATAAAAATGTATTTATTCAAATTGGACTGAAATATTACTGAAGTAACATTTTGTAGGTACAAACAGTTTCAAAAACAGTAAATTCATTTTTTTTTTCTTACAACAAATATTGAATTTTTGAATTACATTGAAAGTCAAACAAATGTCACTAAAGGATGGTTAAAGCGTTTTTAATATGAGTTGCGTTTCAATAACGTTATGTTTTAAAAAACATTTATTTATTTTCCTTTTTACGTTGTAGCTAAACGTTTTCTATTGAACTGCCTTTAACATTTTTTGGGTTAAATTTGTGCACGTAGATCGTTTACAATTGTATGTTAGCAAATTTTTTTTATTGGGCAACGGAAATTGTTAAATTCTAAAAAGTAGCTGAAGAATGAAGAAGATAAATAATGTAGGAGTGGTAAAACATTGGATAACAATTTTCAAGTAACATTTATCATTACAAGTTTATCATGTACAAGAGGATTACTGATAACTTTTAATATTGTTCAATTGTATATAGAAAATATAAAATAAAAATAAATAAAAATAATTGTGTTCATCACGGAAATCATGAAAACATTGATTATGTTTATTTTTGATATCCTTTATTGTTTTCATTGACGCTCTCACGCGCTCTCACTAATACCATCATAAGCTGTCAACAAATTGCACCGAAACCGTTCGTTTTTCTGGTGTCAATTGCTACACCGGTGCAGTGCACCGTCGGGAATAAACGAATTCGACATGACACTACTGACTGCTTGGCTTCCCGTCGTCGGTGCCCCGCAGAGAAGAAAAACAAATCGCAAAAATCTAGCAAAGCGAGCGCGCGAAGCTTTGCTGCTGCCGAACTACCGCACACTACTGACTGCTTGGCGTCCCGTCGTCGGTGCCCCGCAGAGAAGAAAAACAAATCGCAAAAATCTAGCAAAGCGAGCGCGCGAAACTTTGCTGCTGCCGAACTACCGCACACTACTGACTGCTTGGCGTCCCGTCGTCGGTGCCCCGCAGAGAAGAAAAACAAATCGCAAAAATCTAGCAAAGCGAGCGCGCGAAGCTTTGCTGCTGCCGAACTACCGCACACTACTGACTGCTTGGCGTCCCGTCGTCGGTGCCCCGCAGAGAAGAAAAACAAATCGCAAAAATCTAGCAAAGCGAGCGCGCGAAGCTTTGCTGCTGCCGAACTACCGCACACTGACACTACTGACTGCTTGGCTTCCCGTCGTCGGTGCCCCGCAGAGAAGAAAAACAAATCGCAAAAATCTAGCAAAGCGAGCGCGCGAAGCTTTGCTGCTGCCGAACTACCGCACACTGACACTACTGACTGCTTGGCTTCCCGTCGTCGGTGCCCCGCAGAGAAGAAAAACAAATCGCAAAAATCTAGCAAAGCGAGCGCGCGAAGCTTTGCTGCTGCCGAACTACCGCACACTACTGACTGCTTGGCGTCCCGTCGTCGGTGCCCCGCAGAGAAGAAAAACAAATCGCAAAAATCTAGCAAAGCGAGCGCGCGAAACTTTGCTGCTGCCGAACTACCGCACACTGACACTACTGACCTCCAAATGTTAGAAATCCAAATGTCTTAGAAACTTGCACAGTAAAAATGTTTAATGTTTTATATTTTTATTTTCACAGTATGTTGTTCGCTGTAACAAATTGACCTCCATAATTATCTACACATTTTTTCGAGGCAAAAGGTTATTGCAACCATAACAAATTACAAATGCTCCATATAAAATCAAAAAGCGCTCCATAAAGAATGAACATATGTTCTATGAAAATGTGCAATGTTACCCATAAATTATTGAAAACGTTCCATACTTTATACAAAATGTACCGGTAAAACATAAAATTTTCTCATTAAAAGTGAAATTTTACACCAATAAATAATACTGAAATGCTCCATAATAAAATACAAATGCTCCATAGCAAAATGCAAATGCTTCATAAAAAAATTAAATTGAACCCATAGAAAATTGAATATTTCTCCATAGAAAAATTAAATTGCACCATAAAAAAATGAAATTGCACCATAGAAAATAGACAAATGCTCCATAAGTATTATCAAACTGCACCACATAAAATACAATTTTCTCCATGAAAAATTGAAAATTCTCCATAACTTGAAACATTTGCACCATTAAAGCAGTGCAATGTAAAGCAATTCAGCTCTGTCGAATCAAATTATGAGAATATGCTATCTATGGAAGATTTTCAATTTTTCATGGAGCAATTCATGTTCTCTATGGTGCAGTATGATAATACTTATGGAGAATTAATTTATTTTCTATGGTGCAATTTCTATTTTTTAAGTGCAATTTAATTTTTCTATGGAGCAATATTCAATTTTCTATGGGTACAATTTTAATTATTTATGGAGCATTTGCATTTTTCTATGGAGCATTTGTATTTTATTATGGAGCATTTCAGTATTATTTATTGGTGTAAAATTTCACTTTTAATGAGAAAATTTTATGTTTTACCGGTACATTTTTTATAAAGTTTGGAAAACGTTTTCAATAATTTATGGGTAACATTGCACATTTTCATGGTACATATGTTTATTCTTTATGGAGCGCTTTTTGATTTTCTATGGAGCGTTTCTATTTATTTATGGGTGCAATAAATAGGCTGCCTTTTTTCGATCGGGGTGTATAATAGTCTGGGACACGGTTTCAATGGGAAAATATAACAAATGCAAAAACTCTAGCTCCTGTATACTCTTTAAGTTCCTCTTTAGTCCCATATAAACTGTGCAAAAATTCAAATTGATAGAGAAAACTATATTTTAGCGCCCGCCATTCTTAGTTTTTCATACGATTTAGTATGGGGAAAATTTACTTCTTCAAAGAAAAATCGCTTGGGGTCACCCCTTGATCTCTTAAAATAAGCCGATGGATGATTTCTATAGAAAGTTTCACGAGGAATCAGACCCCCGAAGACCGCAAAGCGATGCGACGTTTGTGGAAGACGTTATTAAGCCTTACCCGATTGATAAAATGAAGCGATTTTATTAGTTATTTTTATTCCTCACATGTTAAACAGCGTTTCCATACTATTCGGATTTCATTCAATAGCTTTTTCCACATGCCTCAGATCGGTTTGCGGTTTTCGGAGGGTTGATTCCAAGTAATATTTCCAACAGAAATCATTCATTGATTTATTTTTAGAGGCTAAGGGGCAACCTGTCGCGATTTTTCTTTGAAAAAGTTAAATTTTTCACAGTTGATATGAGGCCAAAATGGAACTCAAAAAGTGTACAGGAGTAAAATGTATGTTTGTGTCCCACGCTAGTGTAGAGGTACGATACTACTTAATTATAAGGTTCGCATAGAGCGTTTCATTCAAGATTTGTGAATTCCAATGCCATGGAATGTAAATTTAAACGGTTCTTTCACTCGTGAGGTTTTTACGTAAATTTTAGAGTTTTTCTTCATAATTACTCCGAGAGAAAGAATTGGTGTCATCAACAAAGATGATCAAGGATTTACAGATGATGTGCCGTTTGATTCGGAACCCTATGAATAGATTGGAATAACATGGTGGTGCTTTCATGCATTCAAATTTTATATATTCGAGAAACCTCGAGAAGAATTCCTAAGTGAATTCGGGGCGGAATCCTAGAAGGGATTTCTAGAGGAATCACGGGAGAAATTCCTGGAGGAATCTCGGGAGGGATTCTTGGAGTAATTCCGGGAGGAATTCCTGGAAGAATTTCTTGGAGGAATTTCAGGAGGAGTTCCTGGAGGAACTCTGAGAGAAAATCTTGGAGGAATCCCAGGAGAAATTCCTGGAGGAATCCCTTGGAGAATCCTGAGAGGATTTCCCGGAGAAACTCAGGAAAAAATCCTGGGAGGAATTTCTGAATGAATTCTGGGAGGAATTTTACATCCATCATGTAAGTTGGAGTGGTTGCACAAGATGTCAACAATCCCATTTGACCAGGTACGTAGAAAAAGTTTCACATTTATCATCTAGTTTTCAACTCGGTGATATGGCCGAGAGGAAAAGTCCGTGTATTTCAATCAGCGGACCAGTGTTCGAATCTATTTCAATATCTTACCATGACATATTTTATCTGTCGTTTCGGTTCTAGCGATTGCTAGCTCGACTTTGTTTGTGATAGAAGACGCAAATTTGTGTGAAACGAGCCGTCCCTTTTATGTGCATCCAAGTCCCAAGTAACATTTTAAGTTTTGTTCGGCTCTACAAGAGATCTTCATGACCAATTTTATAAAATTTGCAATAAAACTGAATCATACATCAAAACCTCTTGATAATCTCTTTAAGAGTATCTTCCGGCCAAGTGGACCACTCTCGGAGAGGTTTTGCAAACCGCATTAAGAGTAGCAATAAACCCGTTTGAAACCCTAGTTGAAATATTTCCCATTCTCGATTGTTGTTGTTTTTTTTCAACAAAAACTATGACAGCTCAAGATGCAGAGAAGCTTCTTCGATGGCACGTAAAGTTCAGGAGGATACATCATTCGTAAGTAGAGAGCGATTATTTCAAAGTAGTATTTTAGTAATTATTGTGCTGGTAGGCTTATGCGCATTCGAATTTACCGTGAATATAGGGGCTGCAGAATCATAAAATTAATGCGCTTCGAAAATAGTGAATATTATCATCTTGGAATGAAATAAATCAATTTGTGAATTTAGTAAAACTACCCCGAATCACAAGAAAACTCAGCAGAGAGTGTTTATTTATGTGAGTATGTTTTGAAACCGGTTGCAAACTATCAATTCATTGCTAATTTAAGCAAAATTAACTATTTTTCATTCACGTAAGCTAATTTTTCAATATGGCGACGACCATAATCAGCGAAAATAAAACGAAAGCAAGTTTACTTTTATGATGACCGCAATAAACCTAGCAGTGTCGTAGTTTCTGCTTTTCCACCAACAGATGTCGTTACTAATCGAACGGATCGCCATCTGTTGAGAGTTTTAACAGTTCTATTGCGGTAATAATGATTGCCAGAAGGTTTACATATCGGAAAGTTTTGTTTACTCTTAAAATCTGTCTTTATGGATATCTTCAAGTATACTATAAAACATTTTATTAATGATTTTCATAAAAGCAGTAATAAAACTGTGAGTTTTAATTATTGCTGTTATAAAACATTAATAAAAATCAAACAAAGCCAATCAGCGATGGAATTGTTACTTGGGAGTGAACCTAAATTCATGTGATTTTTTCTAAGAGTGTAGATTCGGATTCAGCGGCCCAAAATCCGTCGGAGACACATAAGTTTGCTCTTGAGACAGAAGAATAGTTATTTTTTGTTTCGATGTGTTACTGAAAAATGGAATCTGCGGAGGAATGTTTGAAAAAAAAACAAATATACTGATTTTCTGGGAAAGTCAAACGAATTAAACACCAGCCCCACATTTTCTTGGTGGCTAGGTATGCGGAGTGCTAGAGGAAGTCTCGGACCTACAAAAACAATGTACATTACTTGTAGGTAATGTATGATGATGATGATGATTTGATGATGATGATTGTGTACACACCATCAGCGCAAGGATTACCTATGGCTGCAGAGTCAAACCTGAAGGGAATGATCTACCAGATGGTTTGTTGTAGCAGGGTAAACTAAATTCACTGGAGACCTTCGGAAATCAACACGATGGTTGCTTCAATATTACCTAAAATTATATAGTCACAAACGCGGGTGTGCTGCGGATTAGCATCTAAGCCGAAAAAGAGAAGGATTTGTAAAGTTGGAGTTTTCATAGTATTGGTTTGGAGTCAATCAACATTCTATTCCTCCCAACCATTACCTGTTCTGTGGCTTAATTGGTCGAAGCCCCGGTCTAGCTAACACGGAGTCGTGGGTTCCAATCCCACCAGAACGCAATTATTCTTTCACAAATTCATCACTCCATTTTTCAATGCGCCTCCTATAGTGGTGGGTCCCATAAGAATCCAATGGGATGTACTACAATAGGAACCGATGTTAAATTTTACCTCCATAATAGGAACCGTGTACCTATAGTTGGCGCAAGGGATTTATTGAGAAAAACTGAAATAAACGATGGTTTTTACATTTTTTTCCTAACAAATTTACAAACTACCGAATAACGATTTCTGAATATTTATTTTGTAGAATTATCATTTTTATTCAATTATTTTACTACAAAGAGCTACTAATAGCATCACTATTGGTACGTTTACCCTACAAAGGAAAACTGAGGAATGGTTTTTGGAAGAATCCTTGGTGGAAGAAAATTGTTTTGTAAGAATTTCTACAATAACTTTTTGCTGTGAATACTTGTATGAATTGCTGGATGGTATTTTGCCGAAATAATAGAGCTTGCTGACGTTTATTCACCTCTCTCTTTCAAACTTGCAGGCGGGATAGGATTTGTTTTCATCGGGAAACCTTTCCTGATGACAACAAATCCTATTCCGCCTGCATGTTTGAAAGAGAAAGGTGAATAAACGTCAGCAAGCTCTATAGCTACAGAGTGATACGACGATCGAGTAATCATTGGCGTATCTAGGATTTTTTCCCAGGGAGTGCCTAGGGAGTGCCAGTTTCAGTGGCTTCTAGGTTATTTTGCTTTTTTTTGTAAAAGGAAGTACCGATTCACCCTCAATTTCTTAGTATAATGATATACTGCGTCGCGGAAAAAAATAGAATGTAAATTTAAACGCGCTATATTTTAAAGAAGTGTTTTTTTTTTTTGAAAATCCAAATCGTTGTACTGATGTGAGGTTTGGAAACTTGATTGCGTATAATAGGTACACCAAAACCTCTATTTAGGTAACGAATCGGGACTTCCTAAATAGAATTTTTACCTAAATGAATTCATTACCTAAATGGATTCAGTTTATTACCTAAATGGAGTACAAGGTTGCGATGAAGTTTAAGAAGGAAGAGTTACTAGGAGATTTAAAGGAGGCCATGTTTGGGTCATGTGGAGGGAGTTTCAGATGGCTTTCAAAGAGTTTGATGGGATGGGTTTCAGGAGGGGAGGGGCTTCAGGGGCGTTTTCGGGGGTTTAGGAGGGTCTTAGATCAGAATTGTCATTCAAATGACTAGCTGGGCACGAAACACGAAAAACCCTGCAAATTTCCGCCAGACAGAAAAGTGATCGAATGTCGGATCAAAGTCGGGTCAATTTTTATCGTATGTTGGGCCATTGTTGGACCAACATCGAACTACTGTTGGGTCTATGTTAGGTTTGGTGGCCAAAATAAAAATAGGTGAATGATAGGTTGATGTCGGGTTTGACGTCATCAATGCTGAAGCTGATATGTATCAACTTAATGATGGAAGGATGGTTGCTTATCTCAATTTCAGCTGGAAATGACGCTGGATATACTGACACTTTTCAACACTGCATAAAAGGGGGGAGGGGGGTGTTAGGGTGCATATCTCAACATTGCATCCCCCACCCCTCCCCCATCAGTGTTGCATTTGAACGCGATCAACTTGCGTTCATGTTCAAATTCGGCACGCTGCGATCAAAACGATTTGAACATTGTTCAGTTCAAAATTTGGAACGCGAGCGAGCTCGAAATTGAACGCACCTTGAACAATGAGCAAGAACTGCACCAGTAGGTATAATGCCAACATGCTAACATGGTACCCTGGTACCCGCCAAACTAAAATGGTCATATGTCTGCTATTTTTCGCCAATTCTAGCAATCTTGGGCTCATTGAATTCAGAATCTGATTTTCTATTGTGAGGGGGAACCGGTCCGGTCACCGTGTGGATTGCGGATAATCCGTATATCGGTGCAGAATCTTAACCCGATGCCACAATGTCCTAGGTCGTATGGCGCATTTTTCCGTGCAACAACGAGTGTATGCAAATGCGTCACCATGTCCTAGGAGAGAAGGCTTACAGGATTTGATGATGCATAAAGTGACGCATCCAAGCTTTTACATAAAAGCGCGTCATAAGGACCGAGGCGTTGTCACCCCGGACGTTTCGATCCGCTCCCTTCCCAACCCCACAATGCAATGTACGTATTGCTAATATGGTATTATGTGGTACAGTAAAGGGCCATGTTTCAAGAAGTCTGATTTCTGTGGAACTCTAGACGACTGCACCGATTCATTAGCTTAACATATTGATAGAATAGTGCATTAGAACATTGAGCCGAATGGGGATCTGAACGGGCGTTCTTGAGCAGTGAAAAGCTCTGACACGCAAGTTCAATGTTTACTGCGTTCACGTTCAAAAAACTGAACGCGTTCAGTTCATTTTTGGCTCGCGTTCAGTTCAAATGCAACACTGCCGCCCCCATATCCCCTAACACCACTCACTACTTCTTTCCCGAAAACGAACCTCATACCTAATCTTAAGTACTACAACTGATTTGAACACAATCAAATTCCATTTAGGTAACGTTACCTAAATGGAGGGACCTAAATAGATTTTACCTAAATAGATCCTACCTAAATGGAGGTTTGAGTGTACATGGAATATGTATTTTAGAAATTGTTTTGCAATTTATTTCAACTAAGACTTCTTTTGATTGATTGATTTGTCTTTATTAAAGAAGCTTTCAGCCCTTGGCTGGTTCGTCTCTAGACTTCTTTTGCAAATCTCTCAGAAATTCCTTTGGATTTGGCAAATTTCTTCGGAAATATCCTTGGATCCCTTTCGCAATATCTTTAAGAATTTATTTGGTAATAGGGGTAGGCGGGGCATAATGAGCAGGTGGGGCATAATGAGCACCTCGTATTTTCACTGTAAATCTTCAAATTAACAAAACAAATTGCTTGATTGTAGCCTTATTATTTAAAATCCAATGAATTGATGACAAAACATTAGTCAAAAAATCCGTTTACCTTGAAAAATTAATCAAAATGCGTAAAGTGGTCATGTACTGGGAAAATATTATAAGAATCAGGTGACCTAAAATAAGGTTTTGGGTATCGAAATCACAACTTAGTGGGCATCTATCGATTTTCTTGATATTCCCTAGGCCAATGAAATGTATTTGTAACACTTTTCAACTATTTGTATAATTATTTTGTTGTAAAAATATGCTTCAAAGAGTTGGTAGTAGGGTGGGGCAGAATGAGCAACTAGTTAAAAAAAAATGAAAATGGTAAACATCGTCAACAAACAAATTTTAATTTTGGTTTTCTCTGTTTTGATGCATATAGTAAGGTTTTGTCTGTAATTTTCAATTTATTAGCTTGAAAACTTCAGTATCTGTATATTATCACCGTTTAAATATTCCTCAATAGAAGACTCATTGGAACCCCACAGTTCCCTACAAATTTAACCCCGTAATCCCTTCAAATTCTCATTGATTGTTGCCGGTATGCTTTATCATTGACAAGAATAGTCAATTAGCATTTGATTGTGTACAAAACTGATATTGATCATCCTGCCCCACCTAGGGTGCTCATTATGCCCCACCACCAAAACACAACTCGCGATTTTATACGTTTTTAAAAACATAAAATTCTACAACATTTATAACTTTATTCGGAATTTCAACGATTGGGTTTTGTCAGTTAAGGTTCAAATGAGGATTGAACGTTAAAATTACACATTGGTTGCACTTAATTTACTGGATTTGGTGGCAAAATGCTTAAGCTGCTCATTATGCCCCGCCTACCCCTATGTTTAGAAATTGACACTAAACACCTTTCACGCATCTCTTTTGAAAATTTTATCGGCAATAACTTTGAAAATTTATTGGGAAATTCTTTTATAAATCGCTCCAATAACTGTAATGAAAATTCTTTAGAAAATTTCTTCTGTAATTATTTAAGGAATTCCTGCAGCAGATAGTTTTGGAATACCTTCGGCAATCCCGATATTACTTGCATTATTTGAAAAAAAAAAATCTTTGGTGGTTCTTTAAAAAATCTGTCACGGTGATACTAGGGCAATTACTTTTGGAATTCTTTCAAAGTTTTATTCAGGAACTCCTTTGATGATTTCGGAAAATTCTTAAAGAATTATTTTTAAATTGCATTTAGCCAATTAAAAAAACAGCCTTGATGTTTTCTTTAGGAATTCCACCGGTAATGAATTCCTATGCAACTACTTTGAAAGATTTTTTTTATCTGTATTAACGAGATGTTTAGCCCTTTTTTTAATTTCTGTGGTAGTTTCATTGGAATTTAATTTATTTAATTTCTTTAGTTTTTTTTATAATTTCAATATGTGGCTATTCTTCTGAAATTATTTAGCAATTTTTTCCAGTTGTTTTGCAAATTTCTCAGGCAATTTCATCGTGATTACTTTTGCAATTTTTTATGATTTAATACTAGTTATATCTATTGCTTCCGATAATTGCTGAATTGAAAAATCAGAAATTCCAAACTGGGCTTGCTTGAAGAAAATCCTATGAAATTCACGGAAAACTTCCCGACAAATTCCAAAAGAAATTACTGGAAAAATTTCCATCAAAGTTACCTTAGAACTTTCAAAGTTGTGGAGTGGACCTGGTGTGATGGTTGGATCACTTGACTATCACGCCGTGGACCTGCGATCGAATCCCACTCCCGACAAACTCACAAAACAATGTGAGTTCTTCCTTCGGAAGGGAAGTAAAGCATGGGTCCCGAGATTGTAACTAGCTGCCTGCCAACTACTAACCCGTACAAGCTAGCAGCAGCAAGAAACTCCTCGAACTGGGTCTCAGAGTCGGCTTACTACTGGGTGATCAAGGGGACGCGTGACAAAGTATGGAAACACCGAATTTTCATGTTCTTTAAACATTTATTGACCCTATTCTGCGACGTGTGGGTGTAAGGTAACATTTAAGACAGAACACTGTCTTACCAATTATCACAAGAAAATAATGAGAAAAGTTGAAGATGATACTTGTCGATTTTACGATGAGGAATCTGAAACCTCTGCACATGTATTGCGTGACTGTGTTACACTCTTTACTACAAGAGTAAGATATTTTGATAAGGGATTCCTACAGCCCTCTGAAATATGGTACTTACAGCCTTGTAAAGTAATTAATTTTATACGACACATTCTTCCCTGCTGGGAAACATCCGACGATCATGCGCTGAGGGTCTCTGCTCATAGTGACCAATCGCCTTGATATGTGGTTATATAGATTAAAGCGGGTGGTGTATCACAAATGATCAGAAAATTGGTCGCAGTGATAAGTTACCCTACAGAAAAAAAGGTAACATTTTGTGTGGCGTGTAAGAGAGGGGATCGATCTTCACGTTGTACTCACTGTTATACTTCTTCGGCGTTGGCCCACACGGTTACGCACGGTTGCGGTAGCCCTACCATGGGGCCTGATTCTCACAGCGGGGCTGCTCGGGGTTGTCCGTTGGTCCGAAATGGCATCGGAATCGTTCCAGCGGCTTTGCTGGGGTCGATGGCGAATGTAGGCGTTTCTTCTCATTGGCAATATCGACACGGCCAAGGACGACACCGGAGTGACCGTCCCGAGAGAAGTTCCTCCTGGGTAATTTGGGCCGGAGGCCTGAGGGAATCGTCCGGATTCGGACGACGAGGTGTCCTTTGCGTTTAGACTCGGAAGCCATTTTGACTTCCGAGTCGGCCCGTGTGAGGCCGTATTTTTAAATACGGGAAGAGGTCCTGAACGGGAGTATATCCTACTGTGGTATTTGAAAAAAAAAAATGAAATTTCCGCCAACATTCGGCTCATACAAATTATAAAAATCTTTGAATTTTACCGACAGGTTACAAGATGAACTCTTAGTATTTGGACGTGTACGAACAACGTACGAAAATCAATGCAGTCAGTGGGACATTGTCCTGTAGATGGGCTAGATCACGCCCGAAACCGGCAATTTTAATCTTTTCTTGATGATTGTAAGAACGATAAGTGTTATGTCTTGTCCCATGTCGCGTCTCGTGTGTGATGCTGCAGGAACTTGCAAAGAAATGGCCATACTGTGGTCTAGCGACCCATCTCTCAATTTGTCAGTTAGCTATAATCTGTGCCTTCTAATTAATTATAAGTTTTCCCCGTACATCCCTAAACGATTTCACTAGAGATTTTTCTAGTAATACCTCCTGAAATTTCTCTGGAAATTCCAACTATTCCCGAAATTCGTTTAGGGAATTCTGTAGAGATTTATATTGGAATTTCTTCAGCTGGAATTCCTTGAAGAAGATCAAGAGGAGTTCCAGGAGTAATATCATGATTAATTTCTAGAGCAATCCATGAATAAATACTCTAGAGGGTCTCCTGGATGAGTCCTAAGAAAAATTCCTGGAAGAATCAAAGGCATTTCAGAAAGTATCCAAGGAAAATTGCATAGGAGAATCCCAGCAAGAATACCAGAAGAAATCCCTAGAGGGATTCCTGCAGGTATCACAATAAGAATTTCTGGAGGAGACCTAGGAGGCATTGCTGACACATAAGAGGCAGCAGGAATCGCTTATGGAATCCCAGGAGGAGTTCCTGGATGAAAATCAAGAGGGGTTCCTGGAGGAATTCAATGATAAATATTTGAAGAAATCCCAGGAAAAAAATCCTTTAAGATTTCCAGAAAGAAACACTGAAGGCAATGCTTCTATGAAGATTGCCTTGAATTATCCCAGCAAGTTTTTGGAGGAATCCCTGGAGAAATTCTTAGAAGAATCCCTAGAAGAATTCCGTGAGGTATTTCAGTAAGTACTTCAGGAGGAGTCCGAGGAGGAATTGCTGGAAGAACCACAGCAGGAATATCTTGAGAAATCCAGCTGAAATTCCTGGAGGAAGAGCATGAGAAACTTAAGAGAGAATCCTTGGTTAAAAATTCCTGGAGGAATCACCGGAGAGCTTCTGAAGAAATAACAGGAAAAATCTCAAGAGGTGTTATTTGCAGGATTTTGGGCTGTATCATTGTAGAAATCTCAGCATAAATCCTAGGAATAATTGCTGGAGGAAACTACACAGGAAATGCCCGGGAGAATCCAAAGAAAAAATCCTTGGAATACCTAGAGAATTCCCTGCAAGAACAGGTAAAAGTATTTAGAAAGAATTTATAACGAATTGATTGAATCGCAGAAGGAATTTCTAAAGGAATATCAGGAAGATTTTCCGGAAGAATTTCAGCCACAATGCTAGGATAAATTCGTATAGGAATCACTAGAAGAATTTCTGGACGTATTCTAATAAGAATTTATGGAGGAACTGCAGGAAGAACCGCAGGAAAACTTGTGTGAGGCATCCTTGAAGGAAGGCCAAATTGAGTTTATGCAGGAATTTCTGGAGGAATCTTTGGATAAAATCTCTGAAGGAATTCCTGGATGAGTGCTTGGAGAAATTCGTGGTAGAACAATCAAAGAAATTTCTGCAAGAATTCGAAGGAATTTTTAGAAAAATCCAAGGGAGATTTTCCGGAAGAATTTCTGGAACTTCTCTAGTAGAATACCTGAAGGTACCATATTGAGAATTTTTGGAGGAGTTCTAAGTGAAATTGCTGCAAGAATCGCAGCAGGAGTTGCTTGAGGAATCCTAGCCACAATTCCCGGAGGAAGGCCAATATAGGCTCCTGGAGGAATTCCATGAGAAATTTCTGGAAGAATATCTGAATAAAATCACTGAAGGAATTCCTGAAAGAATCACCGGAGAAACTTCTGAAAGGATCCTGTTATGTATTAATCGGACTATGATACTTCGGACATCGACAGAAATGAAGTGTATAGCTTGACGATCACGAGAGAACTACGAACGTTATTTATTAGGAACTACAATAGAATGGAATGATGAAGTAGTACAATTAGGGATGTTCATTTAATACACATTATCTCCTCTCTTTCTTTACTTTGGATACTCCGTAGCGCTCTGGAGGTTTTCTTACCCTTTCGGAACGTCGAACCTTCGGCGAAGCTAGATCAGCACCCTCGCCCGATGTATGGCCATCTTTAGTGTTTGCAGCTGCTAATTCTCCTTTATCCCTCTCAAGAGGCTCAGTCTCCGAATGATCTGTCACTGATTCAGAGACATTAGGCAGGATCACTAAACCAGGGAACATATTCTCGTCTAAATCGGATGCTCGAAGTTGGTCTGCATGAGCCATCTTAACGGTGTTGTTGACATTCACCAAATACGTGTTATGACCAACGATGTGTAGAATTCTTGCAGGAATCGCAGGGGTGTTCGGCTTCCACTTCAACGTAACTTTGTCACCTACACAGAGCGCCTTCCTCGTTTTAAGCGTTGGCCGGTTTGGTGGTTGATTGAATGGAGAAGGTTTGAGGATATTCAGCAGCGTCCGAGCTTTATGTTTCAGCATCATGTCGCTGGGTGTTTGGCCGGTCGATGTTGATGGTGTGTTTCGATACTTGAAGACAAAGTTTTCCAAAGCCAGTTGAATTTCAGCAGGTTTCTTTTTGTGTTTAAGAGTAGAGCGTAGTGTTTGTTTCGCTGTTTGGACAGCTCTTTCAGCGGATCCATTTGACTCGGGATGGTATGCAGGACTCTTGAACACCTTGACGCTGTTGCCTTGTAGAAAACTAACAAACTCGGTAGAGGTGAAAGGTGGGCCATTATCACTGACGATGCTAACCGGGATACCGAAACGAGCAAACAACGACCTCAGAATCTGGACCACATCTCCCGCCGTAGTGGTTTTCATAAGAAATACCTCAATCCACTTGGTATGAGCGTCGAATACAATCAAATAATTTTGTCCGTACAGTTGGCAAAAATCCAGATGAAGACGTTCCCAGTTCGAGCTTGTTGATGGCCATGGTGAGAACACATCCTTCTTTTCACTTCTCCTATTCGTCTGACACTCTAAGCAGCGGCCAACAAAAGCTTCGATCTCTTCATTCATACTAGGCCACCAGCATACACTTCTCCCCAACATCTTGCACCGCACTATTCCTACGTGTTGATCGTGTAACATTTGCAGCACCTTTTGACGCATGTTAGTGGGAATAACGACACGAGAGCCCCACAGAATACAACCTTGTTCTAAATTCAACTCATAGCGTTTGGAGAAAAACGGTTTCATTTCACTACGTTGTTCATTTTTCGGCCAACCATCTTCCAAATATTTTAGCACTTGCAGAAGCACTGGATCCTTTACCGTTTCTTCTGCCACCGCATGGTAGCAAAGAGGGAGGTCACTTGAGAGGTTGAATGATGCGACTGTATCTTCTACTGTACTCGACTCCAACGACGGATTCCTTTGAATCCGTTGTGCAGCTAGAACAGGTACATCTTTTTGTGGGTCGAATATCAATTTCAAAGGTTCATGGTCGGTCACTAACGTAAACTTTCGGCCGTAGATGTATCGGTGAAACTTTTTTAAACAAAACACTATCGCCAAAGCTTCTTTCTGTAGTTGGCAATATTTTCGCTCGGTTTCTGAAAGTGTACACGATGCAAACATCACTGGTCTCTCCATTCCATTTATGATGATGGACAGGCATCCTCCAAGCCCCCATGGGCTGGCATCGCTTGCAACCACTATTTCTTTGGTAGGATCATACGGAACTATTAGACTATTTTGGCACAACCTCTTCTTCGACTCCTCAAACGCAGCTTGACACTCGCTGGACCACTGGAATTCTTGACCTTTCTTCGTCAACTCGTAAAGCGGCTTCAGCACAGTTGACAGTTCAGGAACGAAGCGGTGATAGAAGTTCAGCATACCCACGTAAGAGCGAAGTTGTTTCAGGTTCTCTGGAGGAATGCTTTCTAGTATACAATCCATCTTGGCTTTTGTTGGTTGTATACCGTCTTGGTTGAACGTATGGCCTAGGTACTCAACTTCTTCACACATGAATTTACTTTTGTCGAAGTTTATTTGAACGTTGTATTGACGAAGTCTGTCGAGGACAAGTTTGGTAAGGCGTCTGGTTTCTTCTTCATCACGGCCGGATATAAAAACATCATCAATGTACACTATCACTCTCGGAATCCCTGCCAGAATGGTTTCCATAACGCGCTGGAAAATGGCCGGAGCACTGGACACACCGTAAGTCAGCCTCTTATAGCGGTACAGGCCAAACGGGGTATTGATAGTGAAAAGCTCTTCACAAGACTCTGCAATTTTCAACTGTTGAAACGCTCCTGTCATGTCCAACACTGTGAAGAACCGCCCACCTTGAGCCTTGACGAAAACATCCTCCAATTGGGGTAACGGGTAGTGCTCTACGTCTATCACTTTGTTCAGAGTCCGCTTGAAGTCGGTGCATATCCTGATGGAGCCATCCTTCTTCTCAACAACTACGATTGGCGAGGCCCACTGGCTGAACTTCACTGGACACAATACACTATTTTGCACCATTCTATCCAGTTCATTTTTCACACGGTCCACTAGCCCAAAGGGAATGTTATGGGCTCGTTTAAACACTGGTTGGACATTTGGCTTCAGTTGTATTTGGGCTTTAAACCCCTTTATGCCAGTACCGTCCGAACAATGTGCACGCTGCGAATCACTTGTAAACTCGTCGATGTCGTTCCCTGTCTTAACAGCTTTTATTTTGGAACACACAGCATCCTCAAAATACGTTTTCCATCCAGGAGCCAAGCGGTCCAGCCAATTTCGGCCAACCAATACATCGCGAGTACAAACATCCTTGACCACAATTGCTACCAGCTTGTGCAACTTGCTGTTTGTTTCGACCGTAACGATGATTTCTCCGATGACGTTCAGAGTTTGTCTTCCGACCGTCTTTAACGCATATTCCAATGAACACTTTTTTAGCTCAATTTCACTGAATAGGTTTTCATACACTTCTGTTGACATGATAGTTACTACAGCTCCAGTGTCAATCTCAATGTTTACATTTCTTCCATTCATGTTCATCACACACATATTCGCTTTTCGATCCAACGCTTTGCTCACCATATTGACTTCTTCTTCATCACATTGTCCACATGCTGATTGTTTGGTGGCAGAACGATGATCACACTCACATGGACGCTCCCAAAACAAAGTGTTTACAAACTGTTGTTCATCATCACTCATATCACTATAGTTTTCTTCTTCCACAGAATTAACGTTTTTGTTCCGACACATTTTTGATGTATGACCAATACGTTCACACGAGAAACACTTCCACTTTCTTGCGGGGCAGGTGGCTGGATTATGACTACGACCACACCGGTAACACGAGACCGGTTTCGTTGTATTCTCCTTTCTGAAGCTATTGGAGGTCGAAGGTAGTTGGTGCTGCTGGTCTCGTCGACTGTTGTATCTCCTTGATTTGTCGAACACTTTTCCAACTATTTGATGCATAACGCTTGCTTGTTCGTGTGCTGCTTCCATACTAAGAGCGATTGAACAAGCTTTATCAAACGTTAGGTCGGCTACGGTTAACAACTTCTTTTGAATACTTTCATCCTTCATACCACACACGAAGCGATCTCTGAGCACAGACGGAAGCTCGGCTCCAAATTCACAGAATTTTGCCATCTTCTTGAGCTGAACAATATATTCCGCCATGTTTTCATTTTCCTTCTGATCTCGCTTATGGAATTTAAAGCGTTCAACCATCACCACACGTTTTGGAGTAAAGTGTTCTTTAAGGATTTTCACTAAGTCTTTGAAATCTTTAGAAACTGGTTTTTCAGGCATAACCAAATTCTCCAAAACTGCATATGCATCCGGGCCAATATGTGTAATGAGCATCGCTCGTTTCTTTTGTTCGTCCGAGACATTATTGACGATAAGAAATTGGTCGAACCGATCTATGTAGGAACCAAAATCACTTTTTTTCGGATCGAACTGTTCAATACTAAAACGTTCCGATGACATTTTATCACGTTTCACGACCGTTCTTTTAATTTACTGCCCGTCTCGTCGCCAGCTGTTATGTATTAATCGGACTATGATACTTCGGACATCGACAGAAATGAAGTGTATAGCTTGACGATCACGAGAGAACTACGAACGTTATTTATTAGGAACTACAATAGAATGGAATGATGAAGTAGTACAATTAGGGATGTTCATTTAATACACATTAGATCCCAGGAAGATTGTCTTGCATAATCCCGCAAGAAATTCCTGAAGGAATCCCAATAGAATTTTTTTGAGGAATCCCTAGAATAATTCCGAGAATTTCCTAAGAAATCCTAGGAGAAAATGCTGGACCAATCTCTGCAGAAATTTCTAGTATATACAGGGGGTGGCCAAAATATTTGGGATAGGCAACTTTTTTTTTCTCTCACAATAAAGTTCAACATGCTATAATTTTTCATAGAGTGCATCGAAAAATCTCAAATTTTGACTGTTTGTCAACCTATTATATGTGCATCATTGGTACAAATTTCGGCTCAATTGATCAATCTTCCGCAAAGTTAGAACCGTTCCGGTAAAATACTCAAGCCAACTAATTTTTGAGCTGTTATATCTCGGAAACCAGTGAACCGAATTGAATGAAATTTTGAACCCTCTGTACAACCCCATCAGGACTGGAGCTGGAGAATCCTAAGGGAAGCTGATTGAAAGAAAAACCGGTAGGAATCCATAAGAAAACCTAGAGAAATCACTGTATAAATAGATAGAGGTATTTCTGGAGAAACTCATAGAGAGTCTGTTGATTCTGACCAGAGTGTGCTTAAGTTTTGTTTAAATGTGCCATTAAAAAATATAAGAATTATTGTGTTAAGTTTTAAATTTTGGGTGTCTGTCAAGAAAAGATTCTAGATGATGCCAAATTTGAAACCCCCCTAACTACGCTAATGCGAGTAACGGAGAAAACCTTGTGAGGTATCCAGGGATATTATAAATGTTTGGAAAATTCCATGTAATTTTAGGTGTCCTGAACCTGAAAAATTCGAGCATCTTCAAAGACACAAACATAGAGGTCAAAACGTGTAAATTTACGTCTTTCAGGACACCCCAAAATAAAACTTTTTTTTAGCGTCTATCAATCTATAGAACCGATTCGACAGATAAAATATATAAATGCAAAATATAGACATGCATGGATTCGAACACCGGATCCGCTGATTGTGAGGCATATCTCGTTCCTATTGGCTATTTCACCGAGTTAAAAGGTGACTGATTCTACATATCTAGTGAAATGGATTTGTTGATATCTAACGCAACCAACCAGTACTTACAAGATACGCGTAGAATTGAGTCTTATCACAAACAGTCTTGAAAATGTTTACGTTCTTAGATGATTCTGTCTCGTACAAATTTCATTATTTTTAGATTTGTAGAAGGATTCCTAAAATATTTCTGGTGAGTCCTATCTGAATTTAAATCGTGTACGATAGTAGTTTCAGTGTAATTTTGAAATTACTCTGCTGACGGTTGGGAAATATGTCATTTTTAGCACTGACATATGAAAAAAGTCTCAGACGAGAATCGAACTCTGATTTTCTAGTAAAATTTTACACCTAACACATGTGGGCTGCCTCGCGAAGCCGGAAAGAATGCAGTCGGAGATGAACACTTTGAATTGCTGTATAGCTGGGGCCATTAGTTATTGCTGAGACTACATGTTATAGAACCGTCACATCACCGACGACTGAGCATGGCTGTTCTCAAGCGAATATGTCTCAAAACCGGTGTGTACACAACACTTCAATGTTTTTTTTTTCGAATGAATGGAATCAGTGTTGTACCTTTTTATTTCGCCGTCCAATGCTTATCTTTTGACATATACGCGTATTTCAACTTTCTTCGTGAGAACCATGGTTAATCTTTATAAGAAATTATTTTGAACCACCAGCTCACGAAAAATCCATCTTTCCTCTCTAGATGCCACGGTAATCCAATGGTGTTCAAAAGACGTGACAAATCAACCGTAATCAGAAAAGAAATCGGCTTAAAGAAGTGACCTGCACATTTCATTCGCATCTCGGACTCGTAAATTCAACACGAGCGCATCACCTACCAACATCGTTGTGCCTAGCCCATTCAGGAAGTCATGTGATTGAGCGTTCGTTGTGACCAGGGGTCTTTTCACCCGAGACAGTCAAGATTGAAGAAGATTCCTCCCGGATTGTTGGTTGTTAGACCTTTTCGTGTACCGGCGGTCGCGGGCATGCTTCTCAAATTAGATTGTTTTGATGGAACCGTGGCACGGGGTGACTTCGGTCAACTACATTACATATACCTTCCATGGAAAGCAGACAGCTAGCTTTGATTGATAGCTATTCAAAATCAAAGTCACTGTCACTGTGACCGGGCTGAAAACCGTCATTCAGATTAAATAATTAAATCAAGATAAAAACCCGTTGATAAGTTTTTCTAAATTAAACCAACAGCGACGAATCTTTTATTTTACCTGCTCTGTTACACTACTAAACAAAACATGCAGTAATTCTTTACCTATTTACTGGCCATTTGTAAGAGCTGATCAACGTTCTCCCCCTTTACGGCATGTTGAGAAAACGAGAAAATCTGTTCTCGGGAAAGATTCATCAGTACCATCTGGGCGTATATACAGGGGATGGCCAAAATGTTTGGGATAGGCAACTTTTTTTTCTCTCACAAAAAAGTTCAACAAGCTATAACTTTTCATAGGGGCATCAAAAAATCTCAAATTTTGACTGTTTGTCAAACTATTACGTGTGCATCGTTGGTACAAATTTGGGCTCGATTAATTAAAATTTCGCAAAGTTATAACCGTTCGGGTAAAACACTATTTTTCAAACAACTCATTTTTGAGGTGTCATATCTCGGAAACCAGTGAGCCGAATTAAATGAAATTTTGAACGTATACTAACAATATGTAAATGCTTCACAAACTATTAAAACATAGGTACTTTTCAAACGTTGGAAAAAGTTATCATGGATTGACACTTTTTGGATTTTTCTCGAAAAAATGTAATTTGTTTACATCAATGTCAATAAATTTTAGTGTTGATATCCAAAGATTTTCCACTTCTGTTCTCAAGTTATCTCTAATCAGATATATTAGAGCCTATTTAGATTGAAGGAAGAACACATTTAGTATTTTTTGTCTGGTATTGTAAATTTGACTTATTTTCCTCTATATGGGTAAAAATTTCAATCCGGTATAACTTAATTCGCCGTGAGAAAATATTACATTTTATAACGTCGTATTAAGTATCAATATATTGTTGATAAACGTTATAAAATTCATTCAATTCGGCTCACTGGTTTCCGAGATATGACAGTTCAAAAATAAATTGTCTAAATAATAGTGTTTTACCCAAACGGTTCCAACTTCGCGAAAAATTATTCAATCGAGCCCAAATTTGTACCAATGATGCACATATAATAGGTGGACAAACAGTCAAAATTTGAGATGTTTTTATTCACTCTATGAAAAGTTACAGCATGTTAATTTTTTTTTTGTGGGAGAAAAAAAATTGCATATCCCAAACATTCTGGCCATCCCCTGTAAGTGGCTTGGAGCTTGGAAGAAGGGAGCAGATCGTCACTCTTCGGATGGCATTTCCGTTTGGCCGAGTGAGGTCTATTTGATGGAGCTATGGCTACAATAGAAAAAAATCGGAGACAAAGGTGAATGGAACTGAGCGCACGAGTTAACTGTTTGTTTGTGAGCAGCTTGAGCAGCTAATAACAGGTTCCATTGTCCCCCGCGGTAGATGGTATTTTAGGCAAAGGTGCCGGCTGCGTGTCGTGTTCGGAAGATGCTCGCTTAGCAGTTCTATGATGGTGTGTCGAAGATAATGAGGGGCTTGCTGTTCAAATGTGCCGGCATGAATGATGGGAGGAAGTTAGGTGCATACAAAATGTTTCTTTTGATGATGTGAATTTGTACGGCTTGGTCATTTAGCGTTTAACATAGAACTTCGATGTATGAATTTGTAATCAAATGTAGGATTAAATAGATGCAGTTTATGCTTACCGAAAATATTGAAGTAGTTCCATCAGATTGGAAGATGCTGAAACAAAAAGGCAGATTCACATTACAATTCACGCAAAATGGATGTTTATAAATTATTTACGGCATAAAACATATAAAGGGGATGGCCAAAATGTTTGGGATAGGTAACTTTTTTTCTCTCACAAAAAAGTTCAACATGCTATAACTTTTCATAGAGTGCATCAAAAATTCTCAAATTTTGACTGTTTGTCAACCTATTATGTGTGCATCATTGGTACAAATTTGGGCTCGATTGATTAATGTTTCGCAAAGTTAGAACCGTTCGGGTAAAACACTATTTTTCAGACAACTCAATTTTGAGCTGTCATATCTCGGAAACCAGTGTACCGAATTGAATTAAATTTTGAACGTACACTAACAATATGTATGTGCTTCATAAACTATTAAAACATAGGTACTTTTTAAACGTTGAAAAAAGTTATCATAAATTGACACTTTTTGGATTTTTCTCGAAAAAATGTATTTTTTTTACATCAATGTCAATATATTTTAGTGTTGATATCCAAAGATTTTCCACTTCTGTTCTCAAGTTATCTCTAATCGGATATATTAGAGCCTATTTAGATTGAAGAAAGAACACATTTAGTAATTTTTGTGTGGTATTGTAAATTTGACTTATTTTCCTCTGTATGGGTAAACATTTCAATCCGGTATAACTTAATTCGCCATTAAAAAATATAACATTTTATGAGGTCGTATTAAGTATCAATATATTGTTGATAAACGTTAAAAAAATCATTGAATTTGGTTCACTGGTTTCCGAGATATGACAGTTCAAAAATTAGTTGTCTAAAAATAGTGTTTTAGTGAATTTTTTTGAGGGAGAAAAAAAAGTTGCCTATCCCAAACATTTTGGCCATCCCCTGTATGTTACAACATTTTACAATCACAGGGCCCATATAGACACAGGTCGGTAAACGATTAATGCGCTGACGCGTTTGATATTAATCGACCATTGTCGTATGTGTATTACTCTTACTGTTGTGTGGGGTGGTCATCGTGACCAAATAAATCATAATCGTGATGAAGACCGTGACGTGTATTTCCATATAACTAGTGGATCATATCACCTACCAGAGGTGGCTCCTAGATCTACTAACTCTACCTTACAAACTATCACTCCTTCCCGTGACAACTGTGGGGATGCTGTGGATTCCACGGTATCTAGTAGCAACGGTTGTCAAACTAACATTCCTTTCCTTTCCTGATGACCGTAAGGACGTGACCGTTGCCGTTATTGACTCTAAATTGCTGAACTCTCGAATTGTACACATTGAGAATGGTTAGCTAGTCCCAACCTTTCACATTCACTGGTTCTCTGTGCAACTTCGATTGTTCTGGTCAATCACGGAGTAGCAACTACGATGTGTACGGTTGTTTTTGCTTTGCTTTGCTTCAAAATCAAACCAGTTTTAATGAAAATTTATCACTGCACTTTACATAGCTTTCGGACGAGTGAAAAAAATCTTTTGCTGGGGGGGGGGGGGGGGTAAACCCTAACCAACCGCCCCCCCCTCCCCGTGGCTACGCCAGTGACGCTCGTAAAAGCTTTGAAAATACTACACCATAAATTTATGCTCCTAACAGGGGATTAATTGAATGAGAGGCTAGAGGCTATAGTCAATTGATATTCCAATGGTAAACGAAAAACTGAGTGGTTACCTACCTCATTTTCAGCTTTAAATGTCGGTTGATACTGAAACTTCACAGCACTGTTTGTTGAGGACTGAAAGATGGATTCTTGAGCATTAACCGCTAAGCCAGGCTTATCCATATAGTTAAACCATGAGTAACGCGGACTCAACCCCTTTTTGTTTTCAAGCAAATCTTGAAACACGTTTCATGTGTTAAATTGCTTTGGTCGCATCTGTCATTCGAGTTTCTCTTTACTCCGGATTTTACTCTCTACGCTCTCTCAAAAGAGGTAAACCATGTTCAAGCTTGAATCAGTACACATGACTGTAATAAAGTTTGGTTACATTCGAGGATTATTCAGTTGTTTCCTGTAGTTCTTTATCGCTTATTTACGATCTATACAGCGTCAGTGCCTACTTGTTTTGTTTTGATAGAATGTGTGGACGTGGGTTGCAATGCTGTGCTCCGTGAAAGGTTGCCGTCGGAAGAGTCACGTTAGTGTTTTATCGTTTCTCGGCGGATGTGTCTCTGATCAAAATGAGAGATGGAAAATGGTTTGATCATATGTGAGATACAGTTTGTTTAAAAAAAAGTTAAAGTTGAAGATATTTTTGTATTCCAATTTTACAATACTTCCTAACCGATCACACAGGATGACCATAACCTCAAGCTCCCGATTTAGGCTCCTGTTGAGAGAGCAAATTGAGTCAGTCTGCGAGACCCAGGTTAACGCTTAAGCGGGAGTACAGAAATCGATCCTTAGTTAATAATTGTAAACTTTTAGTGGCTACGCAGTCTTTATTCTTAACCTTCCGTAACTCGCGCGGTTGACTACCTGTGACGGCACCACGCTAATACTGAGTACAAAAAGCGAGATTTTTTCAACGTGTTGTATAAAATACAACAGCGCGATCGCTCGAGGGTTAAAAAGGGGTTTATTGTTTACATAACGTTTCGGCTCTTAGGGAAAAACATTGGGTAAACAATAAACCCGTTTTACGAATAAAAACTGCGTAGCCACTAAAAGTTTCCAGTTTAAGTAACAATCGTTTCCTTAAAAGTTAATAATTGTGAAAGCTATCATAGAGCACTAAGCTGAAAAGCAATGGGACGACAGATTTCATCTACTGCATATTGGCCTTAGGAGAGCTTTAAGGTGTAGTGAGCATTCAGAATCTTCTCAACAGTCCATGGACTCAACACTACAATATTCTACGACAACTGCAATATTTGCATAGAGCACAGAGTCGAGGCAACTTATACAGGGTGACTGGTAATTCGTGTTACACCCGAAATGAGGTGAAAGTAGACCACATTTGCAGCAAAAAATTGTTCTACAGGTAGGTCCGGAAATCACTGCTAAGTGAGTTATTCAAAAATTAGTGTTATTAAATTACCCCATCTTTAAACATCTCTAACTCAGAAACTATGAACCGTATAATCAATCTTAGCGCATGGATAGAAAGCTTAAAGCTTTGTCTTTTAATGCTCTTTGGACAGGTAATTGATAAAAAGTCATTTAAGTGCAGAAATTTTGACTTTTATGTAAAAAGTGCCTAAAAATGTACCCCCTTTTCACTTTTTTTGATAGTTTACTCGTGAAAAACATAATAAATGTGAGAAATGTTCTTCTACAAAACATTCATTTTTTGATACGCTACCAAACTGTCCTTTGGTGCAACATTGTATCTTTCATAGTTTTGTCACAATCTTGATTTCAAAATTTTGTGAAATAAATCAATGTTTTTATTGCAATACTGTCTGGCAACCCTACACGTTTGCTTGCTGTTGGTCGTCGTGCGCATGGCAACGAAGTCCAGCGTCGCGGCGGCGGTCATCGTTTGACAGAGCCAACAGTGAACGGCAAATTGCGCGCAATGTTTATGAATCAATCTCAAGGCATCCTTTTCTTTGGGTGAAGATTCAATTCGCCTAGATGCCATACACCACACCCAAACCCTCTCACTGGTGGAATTTAGCGAGATCATAACGCTGGGTGGCACCGTTTTAAGGGATATTCAAACCTACGGGCCGAGACTGGGTCCGGGCCGGGGCCGCGGCCGAGACTCGATAGGGCTTTTGTCGCTTCGTTCTCACTGCACACAATGCTCACCGGGCTATAGCGCCTGCGCACCAGCAATTTATGTTGCGCGAACGCACGCACAGTATGAAGCGGTTGTCATTTATTTTTGTTTTTTGTTTCTGCGCACTTTCTCCAGTGCGTTTGATTTACATTCATCCAGAACTTTCTTTTGTAATATCTACAGGAATCTGGGATTCCTCCAGCTTTTTCTATGATTTCCCTTGGAGTGCTTTTTGGGACTCTCCCATAGTTCTTTCTGGAAAACCTCTAATGAGATTCTTCTAGGAGTCCTTTCTGGTATTTCTCCAGCTACTCCGTCTGGGTTTTTGTCCTTGAGTTCTCCTAAAATTTCTTCTGGGATACTTTCAAGAACTGGTTTAGAATTTTTCTTCAGAAATTCCTCCAGGAGTAGCTTCCCACAGTTTATTTATTTTTAGTTCAACGGGAAGCCCTCCTGAAGTTCCTGAGAGTGAGTCCAGGAGCTCCCCAGGCATTTCTCCAGGGCACCCCGAAAAAATACCAAGGAAATTTCTTTAGAATTAGCCCAAGAATTCCTCCAGCATTTGTCGTAGAATCACCCTAGGATTTTACTGGGAATTTCTCCATTATAACTCTGGAAATTGATGCTGGAGTTCTCCAGCAATAATGAATGCTTCTCTTCAGGATTTTTCCCGAAAATTACTGGAGGACTCAAGGGATTTCTCCACAAATTCCTGCATTAATACCACCAGGACTTCCTCAAGGGATTCCTCCAAAAAATCCTCCACGATGTCAACTAAAAATTCTTCCAGTAGTTCTTCCAGAAATAACTCCAGAAATTCATCTCGAAGTTCCTACAGGATTTTCTCTTCAGGAATTGTGGAAGGGATTTCATCAGGAATTCTTCCAGGGATTTTACAAGACAATTTTTCAATAAATTGCTCCAAGATTTTCTTTAAGAATTCCGGCAAGGATTCATCTAGGAATTCCTCTGACGATTCCTCTAGAATTTTTTCTACGGTGTCCCCCAACAATTCTTGCAATTCTACCAGGAAATTCTGCAGGGATTCCTCCAGGAATCCCACCATAAATTCCTCCTGTAATTGCTGCAGGAGATTCTCTAGAGGTTCCTCCAAGGATTCCTCTAGAATTCCTTCCAGAATTTCTCCCAGGAAATCAAAAAGAAATTCATCCCAGGAAATCATCAAGAAATTCCTCTAGAAATTCCTTCAGTAATTCCTCCAGAAATTCCTTCAGTAATTCCTCACAGAATTCCACTAGGAATTTCTACAGGGATTTCTTCAAAAATTTCTCCAGAAAGTACTCCAGGCATTTCTCCAAGAATTACTTCATGAATTTCTCCATAAATTATTCCAGGAATTCCTCCAGAAATTACATCAGGTACTGTTCCAGGAGTTCCTCCAAGAATTCCACCGGAAATTCCTCAAGGAATACCTCCAGAAATTCCATCAGGTATTTTTCCAGGAAGTCTTCTTGGAAATACTCCGTGAGTTACTCCAGGTATTCCTACAGGATTCTTACAGATGTTTATCCAGGAACTACTGCAAGATGTCCTCCAATTTTTTTTTCCAGGAATTCCTCCAGTGATTTCTTCATAAATTAAATGTAAATGCTCCAGAAAATTCTTTAGAGATTCCTTCAGAATTCCTTCCTGTATTTGCTCCAGGAAATCGTCCAGAATTTCGCCAGTGATTCCTTTAATAAATCTTCTATGGATTCCACCAGGAGTTCGTACAGAATATCCTCCAGAAATTCCTCCAGACATTCCTCCAGAAAACACTCCAGGAATTCCTCTAAGAATTTCGCCAGTGATTTCTTTCGTCCAGAAATTTCGCCAGTGATTCCTTTAATAAATCTTCTAGGGATTCCCCCAGGAATTACTACAGAATATCCACCAGAAATTCCTCCAGGCATTCCTCCAGGAATTCCTACAGAAAATACTCCAGGAATTCCTCCAGGAATTTCACCAGGAATTACTCCAGGAATTCATCCACGAACTTTTCCAGAAATTCCTCCAGGAATTCTTCCGAAAATTCCTCCAAGAATTCTTTCAGGATTTTTTCCATAAAGTCTTCCAGGATATACTCCATGAATAACTCCAAGAATTGCTTCAGGAATAACTCGAGGAATTCCTCCAAAAATTCCTCCAAGAATTCCTTCAGGAATTCTTCCATAAAGTCTTCCAGGATATACTTCATGAATAACTCCAAGAATTGCTTCAGGAATAACTCTAGGCATTCATCCACGAATTGCTTCAGAAATGACTTCAGGGATTCCTACGGCAATTCTTTAAAGAATTTCTGAATAAATTCTTCAATCATTTTTTTGAGGTATTTCTAAAAGGAATTCTGGAAAAATTCCGAAAGGTTTTTTTTGACGAATTCCTGGAGTAATCCAAAGAGAAACTATGGGAACCCTTGGATTGTTTCCAGGAGGAATTCTTGACGGCTTTCCTGGAGTAGTTCCTGGAGTAATTCTTGGAGGAATCCCGTATGTATTTCCTTGTAGAATTCCTGGAGGATTTTTTTGAGGACAGCCTCAAGTAGTTCCTGGAAGAATTGCCGTAGGAATCCCTGAAGTCATTTCTGAAGCAATTCGTGGAGGAATTTCTCGAGTTATTCCTGAAGCAGTTCTTGGAGTTATTCATGGAGTATATCCTGGAAGACTTTATGGAAAAAATCCTGAAAGAATTCTTGGAGGAATTTTCGGAGGAATTCCTGGAGGAATTTCTGGAAAAGTTCGTGGATGAATTCCTGGAGTAATTCCTGGTGAAATTCCTGGAGGAATTCCTGGAGTATTTTCTGTAGGAATTCCTGGAGGAATTTCTGGAGGATATTCTGTACGAACTCCTGGTGGAATCCATAGAAGATTTATTATAGGAATCACTGGCGAAATTTCTGGACGATTTCCTGAAGCAAATACAGGAAGGAATTCTGAAGGAATCTCTAAAGAATTTTCTGGAGCATTTACATTTAATTTATGAAGAAATCACTGGAGGAATTCCTGGAAAAAAAATTGGAGGACATCTTGCTGTAGTTCCTGGATAAACATCTGTAAGAATCCTGTAGGAATACCTGGAGTAACTCACGGAGTATTTCCAAGAAGACTTCCTGGAAAAATACCTGATGGAATTTCTGGAGGTATTCCTTGAGGAATTTCCGGTGGAATTCTTGGAGGAACTCCTGGAACAGTACCTGATGTAATTTCTGGAGGAATTCCTGGAATAATTTATGGAGAAATTCATGAAGTAATTCTTGGAGAAATGCCTGGAGTACTTTCTGGAGAAATTTTTGAAGAAATCCCTGTAGAAATTCCTAGTGGAATTCTGTGAGGAATTACTGAAGGAATTTCTGGAGGAATTACTGAAGGAATTTCTAGAGGAATTTCTTGATGATTTCCTGGGATGAATTTCTTTTTGATTTCCTGGGAGAAATTCTGGAAGGAATTCTAGAGGAATCCTTGGAGGAACCTCTAGAGAATCTCCTGCAGCAATTACAGGAGGAATTTATGGTGGGATTCCTGGAGGAATCCCTGCAGAATTTCCTGGTAGAATTGCAAGAATTGTTGGGGGACACCGTAGAAAAAATTCTAGAGGAATCGTCAGAGGAATTCCTAGATGAATCCTTGCCGGAATTCTTAAAGAAAATCTTGGAGCAATTTATTGAAAAATTGTCTTGTAAAATCCCTGGAAGAATTCCTGATGAAATCCCTTCCACAATTCCTGAAGAGAAAATCCTGTAGGAACTTCGAGATGAATTTCTGGAGTTATTTCTGGAAGAACTACTGGAAGAATTTTTAGTTGACATCGTGGAGGATTTTTTGGAGGAATCCCTTGAGGAAGTCCTGGTGGTATTAATGCAGGAATTTGTGGAGAAATCCCTTGAGTCCTCCAGTAATTTTCGGGAAAAATCCTGAAGAGAAGCATTCATTATTGCTGGAGAACTCCAGCATCAATTTCCAGAGTTATAATGGAGAAATTCCCAGTAAAATCCTAGGGTGATTCTACGACAAATGCTGGAGGAATTCTTGGGCTAATTCTAAAGAAATTTCCTTGGTATTTTTTCGGGGTGCCCTGGAGAAATGCCTGGGGAGCTCCTGGACTCACTCTCAGGAACTTCAGGAGGGCTTCCCGTTGAACTAAAAATAAATAAACTGTGGGAAGCTACTCCTGGAGGAATTTCTGAAGAAAAATTCTAAACCAGTTCTTGAAAGTATCCCAGAAGAAATTTTAGGAGAACTCAAGGACAAAAACCCAGACGGAGTAGCTGGAGAAATACCAGAAAGGACTCCTAGAAGAATCTCATTAGAGGTTTTCCAGAAAGAACTATGGGAGAGTCCCAAAAAGCACTCCAAGGGAAATCATAGAAAAAGCTGGAGGAATCCCAGATTCCTGTAGATATTACAAAAGAAAGTTCTGGATGAATGTAAATCAAACGCACTGGAGAAAGTGCGCAGAAACAAAAAACAAAAATAAATGACAACCGCTTCATACTGTGCGTGCGTTCGCGCAACATAAATTGCTGGTGCGCAGGCGCTATAGCCCGGTGAGCATTGTGTGCAGTGAGAACGAAGCGACAAAAGCCCTATCGAGTCTCGGCCGCGGCCCCGGCCCGGACCCAGTCTCGGCCCGTAGGTTTGAATATCCCTTAAAACGGTGCCACCCAGCGTTATGATCTCGCTAAATTCCACCAGTGAGAGGGTTTGGGTGTGGTGTATGGCATCTAGGCGAATTGAATCTTCACCCAAAGAAAAGGATGCCTTGAGATTGATTCATAAACATTGCGCGCAATTTGCCGTTCACTGTTGGCTCTGTCAAACGATGACCGCCGCCGCGACGCTGGACTTCGTTGCCATGCGCACGACGACCAACAGCAAGCAAACGTGTAGGGTTGCCAGACAGTATTGCAATAAAAACATTGATTTATTTCACAAAATTTTGAAATCAAGATTGTGACAAAACTATGAAAGATACAATGTTGCACCAAAGGACAGTTTGGTAGCGTATCAAAAAATGAATGTTTTGTAGAAGAACATTTCTCACATTTATTATGTTTTTCACGAGTAAACTATCAAAAAAAGTGAAAAGGGGGTACATTTTTAGGCACTTTTTACATAAAAGTCAAAATTTCTGCACTTAAATGACTTTTTATCAATTACCTGTCCAAAGAGCATTAAAAGACAAAGCTTTAAGCTTTCTATCCATGCGCTAAGATTGATTATACGGTTCATAGTTTCTGAGTTAGAGATGTTTAAAGATGGGGTAATTTAATAACACTAATTTTTGAATAACTCACTTAGCAGTGATTTCCGGACCTACCTGTAGAACAATTTTTTGCTGCAAATATGGTCTACTTTCACCTCCTTTCGGGTGTAACACGAATTACCAGTCACCCTGTATATATATACGTACAAATAGAGAATGGAATACAGTACCACATTTTCATTATGAACATTTTATCAAACATTTGGCGAGGAAAATGCTAAAGTTTTAAGTGATGACGATGTTGTTAATGATGACTTCTGCAACCTCAAGGACAGGCATGTTATAAATTCAAAATGACCGCCACAATGGCAAACTTCAACACCTACTCACAAGTTTAGGCGCACAAATCTCCCAAAAATAAATAAAATATAGCACCCCTAATCTTCATATTTTAAGTTTATTTCAAGTGAGCAAGAACAAAATAAAAATGATACTGTTTTATGAATCATTCTTTTTGATGTTTGTGCATTTGAAGTTCTGGGGCAAATGTACTGGTACAGAACCTTCAGAAGCTATCAAATTTGAAAATAAAGTCACACTATTTACGCTAAGGAATTCCCAAATGATTTCCGGGAGGAATCTCTAAAGTAATTCCAGGAGGAGCCTCTGATGGAACTTCTGGAGGAATACATGAAGAAACTTCGGGACTAATCCCTGCAGGAATTACTGTATGAAACCATAAAGAAACTTCTGCAGGAATCTCTGGCGGTTCAGAAATCTCTGCATAAACTTTTAACCCTCGAGCGATCGCGCTGTTGTATTTTGTACAACACGATGAAAAAATCTCGCTTTTTATACTCATCATTAGCGTGGTGCTGACGCAGGTAGTCAACCGCGCGAGTTACGGAAGGTTAAAGAAATCCCTGTTTGAAATTTTCGAGGAATTTCAGATTAAATCTCAGGAAGAATTCCAGGATTTCCCAAAAGAATCCAAGCAGGAATCAACGAAAAATATTCAGAAGGAAGTGAGGAATCCAAGAGGAATCTCCGAAAGAATTTCAGGAGAAATCACTGAAAGTATTCCAGAAGGAAATCTCGAAGTAATTCTACGAGGAATCCTGAAGGAATTTCTTGAAGAATCCCTGAAGGCATTCTAGGAGGAATCTTTGAAGAAATATAAGAGGAATCACCAAAGGAATTCTAGGAGGAAACCCCAAAGAAATTCCAAAAAAAAACAAAGATTCAAGAATTCCAGAGGAGTTCATAAAGGAATCTCCAAAGGACTTCTAGGAGGAACAGTCTTCAAGTAAACATGCACCGTGTTGCGCTTGGGTACAAAATATATGTGTGCAAGTTCAGCTCAAACTTGCACACGAGTTTGTTGTCATGTTTCAATCAAACTTGTGCACCGCGAACCTATGCTGTACACGAGTGCGTGTACCCATGTTTAAACATTCAGCTTGTACACGGCGTGCACATCGTGTACAGATCAATTCGCGTTCGGTTTTGCGTGGTGGAAGATTTAGACCAGATGCACACGAGTGTTAATTCACGCTGCGTCGCCGCATCGCTCCTGTGGGGTATGCGTTAACATTGCGTGCTGCACACAGTGCGGCGCAGTTTCGGTGCGGTGGTGTTGCATCCATTTGATTGTGTGATTCCTGTATCACATGTGAGTCATACCCAGTAAACCACAGATCGTAATGAGAAGTGCATTCAAAATCGTATATTTTGCTGTCAGAAATCAAAATCGTAAAAACCGTTGGAACTTGTGATAAAAAATGTCAAGTCCAATTGTATACAAATCGTTGCTACGATTTGTTTCGGAACAAGTTTGTTGTGTATAGAGCAAGTCATAAATAGCGCTAAATGAAGTCGTCGCTGTTTGCATACGTTTACAAGTCATATTTAATGTTAGTAAAGTTTGGGTGGAAATCGTAACGACTTAATGAAATTTGATGAAATCCGCGCTTCCCGGTAAAAGATCAATACACTGTAGTCATAATCTTTCTGAAACTGTGGTGTGCTGAAATTCATATCCTTGCTCCCTAGCTAAATCTGTTCACAAAATTAAATTCAGAGCAAGTGGCTTTGTACGAATTTCGGCACCGCGACGAGGTGATGGGGTGATGTTGGATGCAAAATGGAATAAGCACAGACAAACAGACGTATCACTTGGAACAAAATGCGATAAAAATCATCGTCACGCAAACATAATCGCCCAATGCTAATTTTGCTGTGCTACGCAAATCCACTGAGTAGATGGCGGTAGTGAGCAAACGTCAAACAGGAGCAAAAACGATGCGAGCGCCAAGAGCGAGCGATTTGCGAACTACAGAATAATTGAATAATCCGTTAAAAAGTAAAACGATGGGAAGTGAGTAGAGTGAGGCGTCTGTTTGTCTGTGGAATAAGCATCTCACTTGCCTTGATCATCACCGCCTGGCCGCTGATTATGTTTTGGGACTGGAATCATTCTCCCTACCAATAATGATATTCGGGCAAACTTTGGGAGTGTTCATAGCTACCGAAGGAAGACATTTGTCCCACAATTATTCCTACATGAGCAGTATACTTTTCCCACGACGACGACGACGACGTCGAAGCGTACACTCGAAGCGAGACTAATGTTGTAAACAAAACATGTCGTAATAAGCGCAAACCCAACTCGCTAGGAGTTGTGTATAAATTGGCAGCATCATTAGGTATACTATATATCAGTACAGCATTGTAATAAATGGAATCGCAATGACTTAGAAAAAAAATGCAGCCCGTCCCTCATATCATTCATGTAGAAAGGCAAAGGCAAGTTTCATAGGTGGTTTAGAAAGCTTAAGTTTATATTGGTCAACATTTGTGCTTTTCTCAAGGCAGATCAGTTAGTACAATGGTATGGGCTTGGGTTCATAATCTCGAGGAGCCGTGTTCTAGGCTAGCTGTCAATTTTTTATAGCTAATTTCGGACATCGTATTTCATATCACACGAAGTCGTATTTTGTTCTTTCGATTGATTATTTGGGACATCGTAATGATGATCATATGAAATCGCAAAATGTCGAATGTTTACTGGGTAAGTATTAAGTACGTATTAAGGTTTTTGTTAGATTACAGACTTATACATTAGAGGCTTTTGGGTTCGGACGTTTGTCGCTAGGCGGTGCTAGTGAGCACCGAAGCTTTATATTGCTTATATCTCAGGATCATGATAACATAGAAAGTTAATGCCCTTGGCAAAGTTGATTAACATTTCAAAGCGTTTTGGAAGGGTTGTTCGATTCAGCAATCTGGGGCTATCCATAAACAACGTGGTCTTTGAGGTGGAGACCGCCCCCCCTATACATGCTAACTTTTTCGTGGTTGAAGATAATACCACGCAGGGGGGCGGGTAGAAAAATGATCACGTGGTTTATGGACAGCCAACTGCCACTAGGCGGCGTAGGTAAATGTTGAACCTTGATCCTGAGAAATAGCAGTTTAATAATCGGTTGTAAAAAAAGAGCCACATTACTAGAAACACTCTAACTCCACGGTTCCCAACCATGGCTCTCGCGACCCCCCAGCCTGTCGTCACTGCGCTTTTCGTAAAACAATCGAAGCGTGCCTGCAAGCAGTTGGGGGGGTCGCAAAACGAAGGTTGAGAAGCCAAGCTCTAACTTTATGTAGACTTAACTATGCCCAAATTTGTACCAAATCAAGCTAAGTAGTTGGGGGCCGTTCATACACCACGTAGACTTTTTGGTAGGAGTGTTAGGTAGAGGGGGGGGGCGTTTGAGATGATCAAAATTTTTGTTCTACTTGGTTTATGAACAACCCCTTGAGGAACCAACAGTCATAATTTGAAAATTGTTGAAGATTTGATAATTTTTTATTGAATTTGGAAGAAAATGTAAAATTTGTTGGCTGTCTAGCGCTGCGTAGCGGCGAAATTTCGAATCGAACAAACTTCCATTAGTAAGTCCTTGACGAGATAACAACTTTGCTGAAGATACCATCTTTCTAAATAATCAGGATCTTGACATATACATGATAAAATGTCTCCAGTGTCATGTGTGTTTGTCTTTGATACCACAGAAATCACAGAAAAACAGATGATACACTGCTGAAATTGTGATCCCATAAATCTCAGAAATTCGATTACTTAGAGAGTTGGTGTCTTCGGCAAAGTTGCGCGGCTGGTTAAGGACTCATCGGGGATCATTTGATTCGAAATTCCACCGCTAGGCGGCGCTAGAGAGCCTTTACATTTCATATATCTAGGAACTTAGAACGATGGTGTCTTCGGCAAAGTTGTTTAATAAAATATGATCTCTGTGTTATTTAGCCGATTGTTTCTTGATTCCGCCACTGCAAATTTGCAAAAGCAAGTGTAAAAATTATCAAAAAAAAAGTTCATCAAGACGTAACTTTTTATAAATTGGGTCAAAAGTTTTGAAATTGTGACTGCTAGATCCTTAACCCTAAATTGGATCCATTGGACCCATTGGATCCATTGGATTGGGGTCCATTGGACCCCAGGCGCCTTTCAGAGCTCGTCTTTGATGGAACACACTCAGCGAGGTGACGAAACTGAGGCCACGAAGGTATCCCTTTTAGGGTTAACTAGTTAAGTAAAATTAAGAGAAATTTGGGCAATGGTTAAGCCTTCATGAACTAAGAGCGGTTATAGTAAGATGATTCGTTTTTGACTGCCTTTTTTTCAATTGCTATATCTGAGGATTATATGCGTCGAATGAAGTGAAATTTTTACCATTCACTAACGTCGCCTAGCAGTGCAATTGGAAATCTAACATAACAAAGTCTGTAACTAACAAACGTTACAGCGTTACAGGGGCGTTTTCTGGGATTTAGAAGGGTCTCAGATGAGTTTTGATGGCATTACAGTAAGTTTCAGAGGATTTTCAGTGGCGTTACCGGGGCGTTTTCGGGGCCTAAGGAAGTTCTCAGGTGCATTATAGGAGATCCGAAGGGGTTTTGGGAGACATTTCAGGAAGATTCTTTAGATTTTCAACGGATTTCGGAGGCGTTACAAAAGCGTTTTGGAGATTTCAAAGGTTCTAATGTGCAGGAAGTTTCAGGGATTTCTGGAGCCATTTCAGGATGTTTCTAGTGCTGTGTTATGATTCATAAAAAAAATATACAGATAGATGATGAAACATTTTAAATAAAACTATACTGCTAGACGGCACTAAATTTGTGTATCTTTGGATCCTGATAGCCTAGAAAGTTGCTGTCTTCATCAATTTAATTAATTTACGCAGAACTGTCAACAAGAAAATTATATTTTACAAAACATTGTTTTCTCAGTTCAGCTTAAATTCACAAATAAAAAGAAATTAAACAAAAAGTTCAACTTAAAAGTTTTATTTCTTAACTTCTTATTAAACTATGTATATTTTCGTATGAGTCAATAATTGTTCACATAGGTGCGCATTCAATGATAACATTAATTCATTTGCTGGATAACCTCGATGGCGTGTGGTAGAATATCTGAGTTGTAGCGGATCGTCATTAACCTTCCGTGCCTTGCGCGGTTGGCCACCTCCGTCAACACCACGTACAAAATACAACAGCCAGCGCGGTCACTCGAGGGTTTAATCGTCCAGCCTTTCTGATGACATGCGCATGTGATGGTTCTCCAGTAACTACTTTATGCCGAAGCACACAGAACATTGCACACAGATCATTGCACAAACAGAACATCAGCTTTAACAGGCGGCTGACTCAGCCCAGCAAAAGAATGCGCTTTTACTTGTGTACACTCATAGGCGCAGCGCTCCGGTGAACACACACAGCATTTGTACCCATGTTTGTACATGAGTACAAACCCGGTGCACAAACTTGTACACTGCGCTTGTGTTCAAGTGCATGTACAAGTTGCTTCGCGTGGATCGAACATTGAATGCAATGTTTATCTGGGTACAAAAACATTCGTACACGTTTGGTTTATGTTGCACCGTGAAGACTGAGGAGGAACCATCGAAAAATATCCCGGACGAATCCTCAAAGGAATTCCATGAGAAACCCCTCGAAGAATTTCAAGAGGAATTCCTGACAAAAAATGGGAGCTGTTTGGAGAAACCTACGCAGGAGTTCCAAGAGGAATCCTTTTAAGAATTCTATGAGGAACCCCTGAATTAATTTAGGTAGGAATCCCAGCAGGAATTCCACGAGGAAGCTCTGAAAGAATTCTAGCACGAATATCAAAGAAATTCCAGCAGTAATCCTCAAAGAATTTTCAACAGGAATTCACAAAAGAATTAGAAGTAATAATTTTCGATAGAATTTTAGGAGGGATTATCGAAGAAATTCCAGGAGGAAACCCCACTGGAATTTCACGAGGGATTTCCGCAGAAATTCATGGAGAAATCTCCGAAGAAATTCTAAGAGAAATCCCCTAATAAAGTCCATGACGAATCCCTGAAGGAAGTCCAGGAGGAATCCTTGACGGAACATCAAGAGGAATCCTCGAAGGAAGTCCAAAAGGAATCCCAGAAGGAATTTCAGGAGATATTCCTGCAGGAATCTCAGCAGAAATCTCCGAAAGAATTCCAGGAGGAATAATCTAAGGATTTCCAAGCGGAATCCTCGTTGGTTTCTCAAGAGAAAAACCCCGAAGGAATTTGTTGCCGAAGGGAAGGGTGCGGAGTCCAAAGCTGAATTTCTTTCAGCAGATCTAAAAATCTTCTTTTGTCGATAAGCTAAAGCTAAAAATATAGGTTTTATTAAATTCATTATCAAGCACTTCATATTGAATAACATACAATTTTTCAGTGGACCTTTGTCGCTGCCCTCACTTTCAACTCGGCATACGTCAATGGGCTTCGGCTTTGCCGGATCTGATAGTTTCTGCTGTGATAGTTAAGAGTTATCCTAAATGCCACTTTAAAGTCAATTAAGCTCTACTCCCGAGCAGAGGAAAATATCAAAATAATAACAACGGAATCACAAAACCTGTTTTTATATCTCGGTTTGTTATTATTAACTTATTAAGTCATCACCGTTCCATAACATGTTCTGTTGGGCAATCTTATTTTGTTATGTTCGTGCTCTTGGTATATTTTCTTTAAATTACATTTCAATCACTTGTTTTGTTGTAGCACAAGTTCAGTTATTATTGTGTCATTGAGAGTAGTACAAATATTTGATCATTAATATTACAACATAACTAGCTTTGCAATCAAAACTACACCATTCGAGATTTTCGTTGTACACAGCATTCCGTGAGGAACTGTAAGAGAAAATATAATTTTGTCATCAGTTCATCTTCTTACTGACATTACGTTACAGAGCCAACTTATCAGCCTTTTGTTTTATAAGCACTTTGAAAAGTATACCTGTTTTTTTTTTTTTGTCCCAGTTTCAGTTAGATATGAATACGAAAATAGAGAGTGTAATAGAGTGTTAGCCATTTTATGAAACATTCTGGATCAACTGGTGGAATTCAACGACGAACAACACATTCTCGACAAAAATGTAAAAAAAATAAGTTATCAAGAACTCCATTGATTATTTTTAGACATTTTATTTTTATTGATTTCACTGCATCGAGCCCACTTAGATTAACTAGGATAAATGTGTCAATCAATGAGGTAATAATGTAAATTAATCTTATGAACAATAAACCACCTAATAAAGGGTTTCAAAACGACGGTAGTTTTTCATCGTATGCTTTTTGGAAAATAAACGAGAACTATTGTTTCTCTCTGTTTTCGATAAGAAATCGCGTCCCAATTATGAATGAAACATTTAACAATAGATCCTATTGTTGCGTATCCCATTGAATGCATATGGGACTTTAGAGGAGTTCCTATCCGCAACAGAAAAAAAAGCAAATTTTGTTTTCAGATTGTTATCAATAACGTATTCATATCAAAATTTGTTATTAAAATATTTTCAAAATTCGCTGTTATTAAGTTGTTATTGAAACTAACAAAACATGTTATTAAACAGGTCTTCCAGGAACATTTTTTTGTTATAATATTTGTTATTTTGCCGCTTATGACAGACAAGTTTATAACAGGATATGTTATGTAAATAACATGAAAATAACTCTTTCCGCTACTCAGTTATTTTTCCAAAATAACACATTTTATTATGCTGTTGCTATTCTCGTCTGCTCGGGCTTACAAGATTATTTGGATATAATTTCTAGAATTCACTTCTTCCACGCTTTACTAGTTTACTTGCTTATATCTGTCTAATCGGTTTCTTTTACTCTCATTCACTCCATTGTATCGCTATCTAGCCCAAAATTTTGTTCCCCTTGAGCCAAATTCAAAGATACGCAATTGTATCGCAACAGAATTTCAAAAGAAATCCCTGAAGGAATTTAAGAAGAAAACACTGAAGGAAATCAAGAAGGAAATCCAGAACAAATTTCAAAAGGAATCCCCGACGGAATTCTGAAATCACTGGAGGAAATCAAGAAGGAAATTACGAAGGAAATTACGAAGGAATTCCAGAAGGAATTCCTTGAAGATTTCCTGAAGAAAATTTAGCAGGAATCTCTAAAAGAGTTCTAAAAGTAAACACCAAAGAAATTTCAGGAGGAATCCACGATGGAAAGATTCTCTGAAGGAACTTCTGGAGGAATACCTGAAGAAATTCAGGATGAATTCCTGAAAAAACATCTGCATGAGTCCCCAAAACTTCTGGAGGCATTGCTGAAGAAACTCCTGGACTAATACCTGTAAGAGCTCCTTTAGGAATTTCAAAAGGCTCTTCAGAAGAAATCCCTGCAGGAACTACTTATTTCTAAAGACCTGCTGCAGGAACTCCTGAAGGAACTTCTTACGGAATCCTTGATGGATCTGTTAATCCTCCTGAAAGAATCTCTGAAATTGCTGAAACTGACCTTTCGATGAATCTTGGCACTAAAGAATAGAACATGAGAATACATGATTGTTTAAAATAAATTAATATACTTGTTTTGTAATCCAGAGGCTAAATTTTACCGATGAAAAATTTTATCCGCAGTATACTTTGTTCAGAAACTGTATGTAAACAACATTAAGCCAATTTGTCCCATGTTCAGTTTTGATATCAGCTGTCCAATGTTCGATTATGCAGCTGTCCCATGTTCAATTTTTCAGCATAAGCTATTGTTTTTTTTTTTTCAAAAGCTGATATACGCAGTTTGTGCGCATGAAATGTCCGAGAATCTCTGAAGGAATCCTGAACCTTCGCCGGAAATCCAGATATAATTTGTGAAATTCAACATGGGACAGCCTGTACTGCAGAATTTGCCATGGGACAGCTTATGATGAAAATTATAACATGGGGCAGCTTATGCCGAGAAAACTTCGAAAATTGCTTGATTAATGGGCATTACAGTCCAACCAGAGGTTTTCTTTAAAAAGTTTAAGTAAATTGAATGTTCGTGATCTTTTTTGTTCGTACTTCAATGATAAATACATACCAATTCTAACGTCTAAAGGGGTCTCAAAGGCGTTTGACACTGTTTGAACGACTTAAGGGTAAAGTCTTCGGTATACCAATCCGTGTGGTCAACTAATGATATTTAATGAAACTCAACATAGGGGAACTTACGTATTTTCGGCAGTTTTGTTCTCTTCGTCATGGGGGGTTTTTTGAAGCCTGTTGATCTCAAAGTTGGCCTCTAATCCTTCCCAACTAAGCTGAGTTATATGCCCAAATTTCAGGCAATTTGACCCACAAAAACCCCCATGACGAAGAGAACAAACCTGCCGATAATACCCTTTGTCACCCTATACAGGGTGTTAGTTTCATGAGTGCAAACTTTTTAATGGGTGATAGAGGACCATAAATGGTGAAAAAAATTGTTCTACACATATGGTCAAATCTCAACCGTTACGTAGTTATTGAACTCCCAATGTTTTTGACTCTTATTGTCTTTACTGGCTATAACTTTAAAATGGTCAAACTTATCGCAGTTTTTTTACCCTTATTCGAAAGATTATTGAATTTTCTATCAAATGACATCTTTCAATCGATTGGTTAAGTTAAATAACTAAGTTCTCTAGAGCAAAATAGCTAAAAATTGTGTGTTTTAATTCGTTTATGTCAATTATCTTTGAAAAATGCATTTTAAATAAAAATTCTTTCTTTGGCAAAGTTGTGGCCCCTGTTTCACTCTACAATTCGTTCTTTGACGCCAAACTTCTAACTCTTATTGTTTTCTTCCAATTTTGATTTAAATGTGCGGCACAGTGCGCAAAAAAGTGCTTACCATGACGGTTGGAAATTTATGATCTGAAATGCGACGTTTAAATTGAAATTGCAAGAAAACGATAAGAGATAGAAGTTTGATGTCAAAGAACGAAATGTTGAGTGGAACAGAGGCCACAACTTTACCAAAGAAAGAATTTTAAATTATTACGCATTTTTCAAAGATAATTGACAAAATCAAGTTACACTACTACACTACTAGTACACTACTTTTGAGCTATTTGTTCTAGAAAACTTAGTTATTTAACTTAACCAATCGATTGAAAGATGCCATTTGATAGAAAATTCAATAATCTTTCGAATAAGGGTAAAAAAATGCGATAAGTTTGACCATTTTAAAGTTATAGCCAGTTGAGGCAATAAGTGTCAAAAACATGGAGAGTTCAATAACTACGTAACGGTTGAGATTTGACCATATGCGTAGAACAATTTTTTTCACCATTCATGGTCCTCTATCACCCTTTAAAAAGTTTGCACTCAGGAACCTAACACCCTGTATATACATGAAAAAGATGGATCAATTATTAGTGAAATTCTGAAAAATCCACAGCTCAGATGAGATTTGAACTCAAGACCCTTATTCACCAGACAAGTGCTTTTCCAACTTCCTTCCTCATCAAGTGGATGGAGAAGAGACGCTTGTAAGATAGGCAACAGTTTCAACACTAAATAAATTGCTCTCGCTCTTCATTGTACATATGATCATAAGAGATGGATATATTTGCGGTGAAAGTTAAGGGAAGGATGAAACATGATCGATGAGATTTGAATTACCTTATGACAACTAAAATTCCGTGTCATCAATTGGCTCGGTAGCTTAGTTGGAAAAGCACTTGTCTAGCAAATAAGGGTCGGGAGTTCAAATCTCACCTGAGGTGTGGATTTTTTCGGAATTTCACTAATAATTTATCCATATTTTTCATATATATGTATGTTGAGTTTCATTCTTGGTTTCATTAAATACTGTTTGAACCAAGGTGTTTTTATAGAAGGTGTAAGCATCTAAGCAGTCAGTGGATGCGGGGTGCGCAGTATAGTGGGGGAGGAAGTAGTGACAGCTGGCGAGTTTGCGGTCTGGCTAGCCGATGGGTTTATTTATGTTTCCTTCCACTACACAGAGTTTCTATGCGGTTGTTAGGGGTTGTTTGTGAAAATTTTCTCTTGAGTGGGCATGACGAAAGAAAGTATTTATTCGTTTCTTTGTTTTATATAACTATTTTTGATAAAATGCTTTTATTCAAACTCCTACTTATTTCAGCATGCAAGTGACCCCCTGAATACTGGCCATTCATACTGTTTGAGAGGAGTTTCAAGAAATCAACCTGAACATGCTTGGACGGGATACTTTGCGTGCCAGTAGGAATAATGTCCAATTCATGTTTTTGCATCCTTCCTGGAATTTTTGCATTTTGCTCTTTGGTCAAATGTTGTTTCCGATTAGGTTTTCTGATACCGCTTCACAGAGCACCAGGGGACGGAACGGGAACCTACCAGAAATCATTGCACAGAGGCATTCGTAACATGAAGAGTGTGGGATAGACGTTTGCACCTCTGCTGTTCAAATTTTCAACTAATTTGATCCTCACGAAGTGTAGAATACATCTATGCAATCTAGTCGTATTTTTAATGATTTGGAACATTACTATAACGTAGAAACCATCACTCGAAACATTGTAAAATATGACAGCGTTTGATGTATCTAATGTCCGTGGCATGTTCTATCAAAACAAAGCAGCCAGCTGTCAAGTTCATTTCCAATATGGCGGATATAGCAATTTGACATATTGGATTACCTTCCTTCTACTTACCTTGGTTTGAACGTTCCTGGAATACTCGTAAACCCTTTGAACTGCTCCGTAATACCCGTAAGCTCTCGAGACCCCTCCAGTAAAAAAAAAACCTTGAATCCCCATGAAACACCCCTGAAATGCCTCGAAACGCCCCTAAAACTTCATAACTCCATTGAAAAGCCTTTCAAATCTCTGTAATCCATTTCAAATACCTCTGAAACCACTTGTAACACCCACTCTCCTAAGATGTTACGCTAGGTGCACCACGGTGTCGTAGGCTACGACTCGTAGCGCACGTTCAGCGAGCTTGTCTGGGTCATATTGACCCCAATATTCTACTTAGGTTAAAAGTTTCCATAAACCCCCTATAGGGTGGCCACACTTATATGAAAAACAAAAATTTCGAAAAATGCCAAGTCTTACCTCCTAAATCGGTTGTCTTGGACTCCCAGAAGCTACGTTTAAAATTTGAGCAAAATCGATTGAGCCTAAATTATAAAAGGCATAAAAAGTGCGAATTTTGAGCATAAATATAGCCTGGGCTTTCATGAGGTAACCTATTTCGTGATGGGATCACGGAGATTTCAGGGGCGTATCAGGGGGCACTCAAAACGCTTGAAGTTTGTATGGGAAAACTTGGCCAAATGTATGCAGAAATTTTAAGTTTTCGAATTTTGTCGCTAGGTGGCGCTGTAAGCGTTCAATGATGAAACCCTTTGATATTATTGTAGGTGACTATATTCCAAACAACTTTGTCGAAGACCGCGAAGTGATCCGACGGCTGTGAAAAAAGTTATACCCTAGGCAAAGTGAAGCAAAGTATTGAGATTTCATTATTGATATTATTCCTTTACATGTATTGGCAAAATTCGAAAACTTAAAATTTTTTCATACATTTGGCCAAGTTTGCTCAAATTTTAAACGTAGCTTCTGGGAGTCCAAAACAACTGATTTAGGAGGTAAGACTTGGCATTTTTCGAAATTTTTGTTTTTCATATAAGTGTGGGCCACCTTACCCCCCAAAAACAATCCTTAATACCACTTGACGCTGAAATGCTACCAAAAGCCTCTAAAATCTATCGGAACGCCCGTAAAACATTACTGAAACCTCTTGAGACTCTCTGAAATGACATGTAACGTTTTTGGATTGCCCTTGAGATCTCCCCCTGATACGCCCCTGAAATCTCCGTGATCCTATCGCGAACTAGGTTACCTCATGAAAGCCCAGGCTATATTTATGCTCAAAATTCTCACTTTTTATACCTTTTATAATTTATGCTCCTGTTTAGTTTATGCAGCCCCAGCCCATGACATGAAAAGAGGTTCCAGTGTACTCAATTTTGGAGGTTGCTTCCGAGAATCTAGTTTATGTAACCGAGTTTTCCAAGACGCAGGAGCCCATTGACAATAGCTGCTATCGAATCTGTTTCTAACATCTAAGGTCGCTACTGCCCAGTAGTGAATCCCCCTCCTCCTGACAAGCTATTTCGGCAATTTAAGTAACCGACAAGATAGTGTTTTCGATTGACCTCCCCTTCTGGAAGCCACACTAGGTACTCGAGATGTGGTCCGGTCGACAGAGATGTGACATGAATTGCAACTGTGATGCTATTAATATTTGGCACATGGTACAAATTCGAACTTACATTGCAATTTTGCAAAGCACTAATGCAAAACAATAACTAATGGCAGCAAGGCATGCAATTATTCTTTAACATCCATCAACATTGAACAATTTTCAAGACAATTTCCAAACTCTCAATACTATTGGATTGTGTCACCACCCGCAAGATTGCCAAATAAAATTGCCATCTATTGCATCCCACATTATACAGTAGTGCGCAAAAGCTCAAAGCCGAATTGACGACGCATCCACAAGTCTATGCTAATTTGCCGTGAGAAAAAAAAAGCTCACCTTCTCGCCATATGTTAGCAATCGATACTGCTTCAATACGCCGCGGTCGGCGGCGACAGCGGCGGCGCGGTTCGATTTCGGCTCGATCGATAATTGATAAATTGAGACTCGTTAGCGTCTCATCATCATTACCAACGTACGGCCCGACCATCTGTAGTGGGCAGTAGACTTCAAGAAGGAGCAACGAATGATAATCGTTTCGATCCAATTTCGCAAGATCTTGACCAAGTTTCTGCGGGGCTATTTTGGGAGAGCACACTAGCGCTTCATGTGTAAGGTATAGGTATATGGTTGTTGGCCCACACGGCATTTGACCTCTCGAAAATCGCTTCGAGTTTTATGCAGCAATGATGCGTTGAGGACCTAGAGACGAAAATGGAAGCCACTTTCTTGTAACGTAAGTCAGGCAGTGGCTCAAAAGGGGGCAAGAAAAGTGGCCCGCTGGTAGTAGGGGTAAGACAGCTCTCGGAGCGCTAATGTATCGTAATAGCCTATTAATCGTTACTCGCCTAATAGGAAGGTAAGAGCTCACCTCTGCCAAGACAGGCCAAATGATGCAACTAATATGAGCCGAAAACAACCCACCTCCGCCGATTTGGACTTTTGAAAGATCGACCGAGAAATGAAAAACTGAAGGCGTACCTAATTCACACCAAATTAAAAATTTCCGCCAAGTGCACGATTAGATGGGCTTGCAAAACAAACACTGTGATTTGCAAATGTAGCACCACAAGATATGCAATTTATGCTGCGAGCATTCGAGCATCGCTAAAAGGTTGATTATGCCTCTGGGAATCCGGAATGCATTATGTTGGGAACGCCACACAGTCTCCCTCGCGAACAAAATCACCCATGGAGGATGACCTCAAAAATAATGTAAGGCAAATCGTGCCTCTCCCAGCAGGAAGGGCGGGCTTTTGGGGTCAGAAAGAGCGTGTCGGACGTTACTGCGTGACTTTACGATGGGTGTTGTTAAATAGAGCTCTATGGAGATCTGCGAGAAACTGTGTGGACTGTGTTGGGGTAGTCATGAGCTTCTACAGCTATTAACTAAGGGTGTCCTCTACTGTTTTGCATTCGTATATCCAAGCCCGGATTAGGGATTGTGTGGCCCCTCGGAGAGATGAATAACATATATTTTTTCTTTATTTTCGAACATTACTTGAGCAATATGAAAAATAAAGTTAATGTTAGCAACCAAAAAAAGGTTTTGTGGGGGTTCCTAAAACCAGTATCAGTAATCTCACGTTTCCATATTCATCATATTCGAAAACAAGCGATTACAGCACCGACCGATTCCGTACTTTTGGTTTCATGCATTCCAGGAGGTTTCAGGGGTAGCAGTAGATCTCAGGTGCATTTCAAAAAGATCCCAGAAGAATATCAGGGGCATGTTGAGCGGGTCCTAAGGAGTTTCAATAGGTTCCAGGTTGCCAGGGGAGGATTCCAGGGTGCCTCACACTGCAGACACTCCAAGAGTCTCAGTGGATTCCAGGGATGTTCCAGAGGGATTTAAGATCGTTTTAGGGGTTCTCAGGAGCATTTTAGAGAGTTTCAGGGGTTCGCAGGGTTGTTTCAGAGTGTTTCTGGGGTGTCTCAGGGATTCTCAGAGGGTTAAAAGATCTCAGGGAGTTCCAGGGAAGTTTCAGAGGGCTTCACGGCAGTGTTGGGAATACTCACTTGCAAAGAGTTATTCTCACTTGCTACTGTCTCAGTTCAGAAGCATGCTGTGAAAAAACTGTGCATGAAGAGCTTTTACAATGTAGTTTCATCGAAAAGTTTGCCGAATAATGTGAAGGGCGCTCACGCATACCAAAAGCGCGAAAGAGATGTGAATGAAACTTCTCCTCGTGCTCCCAGCTCTCTCACGGCTTTGGTATGCGTGTACGACTCTTACTTTATTCCGTAACATTTTTGCTAAAACAACAATGTAATTGTCCTTCAAACAGTGTGTTTTCATAGCATGCTTCTGAACAGAGATAGTAGTGAGTATTTCCAACACTGCCTCAGGGGTATTTCAGGGGATTTCACGGGATACCAGTAGATCATGACACCCCTGGGACCCTCTTGCAACACCTTTGAGATCTCCTAGTATACCTCAGAAATTCCTTGACAAATCCTGGTACTCACTTAAACACTCCTGAAATCCCCTTGAAGCGATCTGAGATCTCGTGGTACCTCCTGGAGCTCCTTGGAATGTCCCTGAGTTCCCCTGAAACGCTCCTGAGATTACCCTGACACGACCCTGAGACTCCCTTGAATGCCCATGAGACCTCATGGTACATCATGATTCCCCCGGACCTCTTATAACGCCCCTAGGATCTACTGGTAACCCTGAAACAAACCTGAAGCAACCCTTGAGGCCCCTGAAGTCTCATGAAACCCTCTTATACCCTTTGAAGTGTTCCTAAGGGATTTAGAACATTACCCCGAATGAAATTCCATCCCCAAATGCCATTACCCCGAATGATTTACCAGCAAGTCTATCTGGAGACCCGCTCTGGGTAATTAACGGTGCTTCAAGTGGTTGGCCATATTGTCCCCAAAGATTTTCCTTCTTTGAGCATATGTTCTTCTTTCTAGCCTTACTACTGAGGAACTTCTTGGCATTCTAATTGCTAATGTGATCATCATTTATGTATCCTTCTTTTAAACATACACTATTCTTTTTAGTCATTTTTAAAGAATTATTTAGCGTTGCTACTGGTAATACTTTTATCAAAGTTTTTTTCTTTCTTTTAATCATAAGCTTTTCTTTCAAGTTGTCAGAGATTTTTACAGAGCGTCCCAGGAGCTTCATATACTGAGATATTCTCATAAATTTAGTGTTTATTTCCCACTCCTGTTTCGGTTCTCTAAAAGGCAGAATCAAATTAAACCAAGCTATTTCATTCCAGGGATAACTGTATGGCTTTCTTTTATTTAAGCAAAAACAAAATTTATTATAGAGAAACATTATTCGGAGTAATGGAATTCGGGGTAATGTCATTCGGGTTAATGGAATTCGGGAAAATGCCATAAAGTCTTCCAGGGGTCCCTTTAATCCTCCTGAGACCTCCTGCAAGCCTGTTCAGTCTCTGAGACCCCCAGGATATTTCTGGAACCCTCTTAAACTCTCTAATATCATCCTCAGAGCTTCTTCAACACCCCTAAGACGTTCTCGTTTACTTGAATTTCCCTGAGAACCCATTGAAACGTCTCTGAGATCTCCTGGTACCCCTTGAAACTCCCTGAAATGTGTCTGAAACGTCCCTGATACCCTCTGGAACTCCCCTGGAAACCCCTGAGACCCATTATAGCGACTCTGAGGCTACATGCAACCCCACTGGGACCTCCTCAAACATCCCTGAAACGCCAGAAAACTAATCTCGAACGTCCCTGAGGTCTTCTCGTACAACTGAAACCCCCTGAGTCCACTTCAAGCCCTCCAGAGACCACCTGGAATCCTCCTAGGGCCCCCTGAAACGCCCCAGTAACCCTATTGGATTCTCTTGTAGGCCTCTGAAAATCCCTTGAAACGCCCCTGAGATCTCTGGTATCCCCTGAAATTCCATGAAACGCCTCTGAGACCTTCTAGAACTCCCCTGAAACGCCCTGAGAAGCGGCCCTGAGGTCACATGGACCCGATGAAACGCCTTTAAAACTACATCGGACCCCCTTGAAGTTCTTACATAATCCCCTGAAACGCCCCTGTAACCTCCTTTTACTCTCGCCTATAAACGTTCCTAGCCGCCGATGCCATAGTTATCATCGTTACCCATCAATTCAAATAAGGTACTTGTTTTCGAGGGTCTCCAGTTAGCCTAGTGGTTAGGCTATGGATCGCCAATTCGGAGACGGTGGGTTTGATTCACGTACAGGTCGAGGAAATTTTCTCGACTCCCTGGGCATATTGTATCATTGTTCTTGCCTCACAATATACAAATTCATGCTATGGCAGGCAAATTAATAACCCTTCAATTAATGTGGAAGTGTTCAAAGAACACTGAGTTGAAGTGAGGCAGGCCAAATCCCATTGGGGACGTAGAGGTAGAGCCATAAAGAAGACCTGTCTTCAAACTCTCTATTGGAATTTAATTTTTTTTGGAGATGTAGCACATCGGAGCTCTTTCATAAGATATCTGGAGAGAATACTTTTAGTGGATTTCAGCAAATTTATGATTAATTTATGTAGGAACTTCTAAATCACGATTGAACTGTTTTTTACGATACCGTGATTTCGGGTGAAATTGATCACTTTTCACAGTTTTTGGCTTCTAATTTGGTCAAACTCAATGCTTTAAAACAAGTACGACCACGGTTCTCATCAGTCAACGAGGTTGAAACTTTTACTGCAAATCATTTTATAGCAGAAAAAATCATTTAAAATAAAAAATCAAAAATTTTAGTTTCGGGGTGAAATTGATCAGTCAGTGAAATGTCTTTGTAAGTGCTGGAAGTAATTTTTTCATCTGAATTATCCAGTCCAGAATGCAAAAAGCTTTGTAAAACTCATACAAGTCTAGTAAATTCTTAATTATTTATATTAAAAGTTTAATGAATCTAACGAAAACGCCTAAAAGTATGCAATTTTCATACTAATCAAGTCATTACTTTAGAAAAAGTACAATTTTATGCTTAAATATCAATATTTATAGAATTTTTGATGACGAAATCGGGTTTAGCGAACACTTGGCAGCTATGAACATTAATTGCAATATTTCTTCCATGTGCGATACAGCTACGGTAACAAAAGCTTGAAAGTGTCTTTGAAAATCGCCAAACACGCAGTTTCGGAAAATATTGAATTTAATGCAGAAATATGTGACTAATTATTTGTAAAAACATGTAAACTCATCATTCAATAACCCTTGAGTCAGATGATGGTCATTTTCTACAAATTGTTTTATGTTCAAAGCTTTATTTTTGACAAATAAAAATTGCCCTCACGTCGATCAATTTCACCCCACTGATCAATTTCACCCGAAATCACGGTATTGATAAAATGCTTCTGGATTCTGGAAACATCGATGGAGGGATTCCCAAAAAAAATCTGGAGGAATTTTTATAGAAATATTGATCGAATTTCCTAAACGACTTTTATGTGTTTCCTGTCAGAAACTCCAGCTATATCTCTAAAAATGTCCTGCATATTTTTTTTTTCTAATTTCATGTTAACAAATGTTTATTTTTTGTAAGATTCGAAAAAAAAAATTAGCAAAAATATGACTGCCGAAATAATTGAAGCATTTTGAAAGCGTATGTTAGAAGTTTAACAGGGCTTCAGTTTATATTAGTTTTATGAAAGACTTATAACAGCCATCAACAATCCAATATCTAATTGATGTTCGTGGTATACGTAAATACATTTTTCTTTGTAATTTGCCTCTGCCATATTAGAGTTGTTAATTTGATGCTCAGGATGGGAAGATTTAAAGAACCCACATTCTGGTTTCTCAAGATTCCCAAATCTCAGCGCCCCCCATACTGGTAAGCTCCCACTGGAATGACCTCAAATAACTAATTTTTCACGACTTTTTCCTGTAATTATTGCGGGTGGGGCATTCTTGCAGTTATTGCTTCTGTTCGTTCATATTTTTTTTTTGAGATTTCTCCAAAAAATATTTTTTCCCCGCACTGTTTAAGAATTTTCTCCATAATTATCTCCAGGGATACCGCCAGAAATTATTTTAGATTCTTTCAAGATCTAGAAAACATTTTTGAAATTTTTTTAGGAAATGATTCTTGCAGGATTACCTAGAATGATTCAATTGATTGATTGATTGATTTATCTTTATTTGAGAGACTTTCAGCCCTTGGCTGGTTCGTCTCTTAGAATGATTCAAACAAGATTCGTTCAGAAATTCTGCTTAGGATTCCTTTTGCGATTATTAAGGAAATTTATTCAAGGATGGCTACGGAGCACACTTCGAAAAAATCTTGTAATTTTGTGTCACATAAGTCCGACATATAAAAGCAACACATTTGACGCAAAATTGTGTGCGATCTTATTTTTACAGGAAACGGAAAATGTTTGACTCATGCAATTTTACCGCAACAGCTCAGCGCGTCGGCTGCTTGTATTATTGAGAACTGTGCTATTTATAGCACCGAATATTGAAACAAAAAAAATACAAAAAGTTCCATTCGGGAATCGAACTTCGATCCTCAGAGTGTCAGTTACAGTTACAGCATAGAGAACTAAATTATTAGTTCTGTGATTTAAAATTATGGCTGGAAGAACTCAAACAATATAAACTTAATACGTACCTACGTCACAAAAAGTGTAACAATGTGGCACATTTATGTTTATGTCAAAGCTTTTTCAGGCAGTTAGATCAATTGTGTCACTATTAAAATTCAGATTTTTTTAGTGTGAGGTTTGAGCTTGTCTTTGATATGTTTCTTCAAATAATTCTGTAAGAATTTTCCATCAAAATTCTGAAAATTTCTCAAGAATTCTAGAAATTTCCCCAATGTTTCTCAAGGAGTTGCTCCAAAAAATATACAATTCAAGGAAGTAAATGAAAAAGATTTGAAGATCATTTCAAAGATTTATTCAATAATTTCTCTAGAGGTTTCCTTTAGAAATGCAGATTTTTCCCTGGAACTCTTTCAATAATTTTTGATGAAATTACTTCAGTGTTTCCTTAGGTCTATTTATTCCATATATTCAGAGATTATTTTAGGCATTCATTTAAAATTTATACTAGAAAACTTTCCAGAGATTCTGAAAGTCCCTCCAGAGGTTTCTCCAGAAGTTCCAGCAGGTATTTCTCCAGGGGTTGCTAGGGGTCTTTTCTCAATAAATTTTCTGAACAACTCCTACAGAAATTTCTATTCTTTGGGATTTATCAAAGAAGTTATCATCCTGCAAATACCTGCAACGGGTTCTCCTGTTTTTTTTTCAGGTATTCCTTCAAACATACTAAAAAATGTTTTTGCCTTTCTCGTACACCAAGGTGCACCGAAAGGCTATATGTTCACTCCAAAAATGAAATTTAGATAGAACCCCCGGAGGGCCAAGTCTTATATACCAATCGACTCAGCTCGACGAGTTGAGATGATGTCTGTGTGTATGTATATGTGTGTGTATGTATGTGTGTGCGTGTGTATGTGTGTATGTGTAGAAAAATGTCACCTCACTTTTGTATAGTAAATATCATCCGATTTCAACGCTTTTGTTTTTAATCGACGCGGAATATTGTCCCATTGTTTCCTATTGAAAATGGTTTGAATCGGTCCAGCCGTTCCGGAGTTATGGCCATTTAGGTATTCCGGACCGGTACCCCAGGAAGGGGTCAGATATGAAATTGCAACAAACCCATGCATGCGACCCATCTAACCACGGCAGTTTCGATTATCTGACGAACGGTAAGCAGGAAAATAGTCGCAGATTATATCTGAACCGGTAGTGTTCCGGAACCGGTTCTGGGTGTCCCGCCGGATGTGGCCAAATATAAAAGTGAACCAAACCCCTGCATGCGACACATCAAATTGCAGCTTTTTGTATAACCTGATGAACGGTAGACAGGAAAATAGTCTCGGACCATATCTAAACCGGTAGCATACCGGAACCGGTTCCGGGTGTCCCACTGTAAGTGGCCAAATATAAAAGTGAAACAAACCCATGCATACGACACATCAAATCACCGCTTTTTATGTAACCTGATGAATGGTTAACAGGAAAATAGTAACAGACCATATCTGATCCGGTAGTGTTCCGGAGCCGGTTCCGGGTATCCCGCCGGAAGTGACCAAATATAAAAGTGAACCAAACCCATGCATGCGACACATAAAATCGCAGCTTTTTCTATAACCTGATGAACGATAAATAGGAAAATAGTCGCAGACTATATCTGTACCGGTAGTGTTGCAGAACTGGTTCCGGGTGTCTCACCGGAAGTGGCCAAATATAAAAGTGAAACAAACCCATGCATGCGACACATCAAATCACCGCTTTTTCTGTAACCTGATGAATGGTAAACAGGAAAATAGTCGCAGATCATATCTGATCCGGTAGAGTTCCGGAACTGGTTCCGGGTATCCCGCCGGAAGTGGCCAAATATAAAAGTGAACCAAACCCATGCATGCGACACATCAAATCGCCACTTTTTCTATAACCTGAGGAACGGTAAGCAGGAAAATAGTCTCAGATCATATCTGAACCGGTAGCATCCGGAACCGGTTCCTGGTGTCCCGCCGGAAGTGGCCTAATTCATACATGCGACACATCAAATCATGGCCTTTTCGATAACTTGTACGATCAGCAAGAAAATAAGCTATGCCCACTACTGATAGTGTTCCGGAATCGATTTGAGGTATCTCGCTGAAAGTAGCCGAATGTAAAAGAGAACCAAAAAAATATTCGCGACACATCAAATGGCTTTTAAGGTATCCTGATGAACGGTTACCAAGAAAAAATATCTCAGATCATGCTTGGGAAAACTAGTAGTGTCCCGGAATCGGTTCCCGATGTCCCTCTGGATGTGGTCAAATGTAGAAGGGAACCCAACTCCATGCATGCGCTTCATCAAACCGCGGTTTTTTCGATAAGCTGATGAAAGGTTTTCAAGAAAACCAGCTCAGATTACGTTAGAGACCACCGATAGTATTCCATAACCGGTTTCAGGTGTTCCGCCGAAATTGGTCAAATATAAAAATGAACCATGTAAATTTTCCGGAACCGGTTAAGGGTGTCCCACTGGAAGTGGACATACATAAAAGTGAATCAAACCCATGCTTGCGGTACATCAAATCGCTTTTTTGTCAGTAACCAGATGCATGGATGATAAGAAAATAGGCACAGTCCACAGAAGTTACTACCGGTAGTGTTTCTAGTTCCGGGTAACCTGATTAACAGTCTAGTCTAGTCTAGTCTACACATACACAGCCATTCATTGAAAGAATCCTGGAAAATGGTGGAATCGACTAATTCCATCATTTTTCTTGTCATTATTAATCCTTGCAGCACATCTGAGATGTATTACAAACATTAAAGCGGCCAGGCCTACTGTGCAGCGTTGTTATTGTAATTGAAATCAAAGAACGGGGACATCTCGTACCAACCGTTCCGTATACGAAGCATGAATATGAAATATTAACGGTGGGAGTGAAGTTGCTAAGAAGGTTAATGTCACTCCTTGGTCCTTGGAATCCTGGGATGGGACACAGGTATTTACCCCTGATGCCCTGGCCCTTATGCCTAGGCTTAAGCGCCTTTACTCGCTCTCTGAAACGAAAAGAAAATACTAATCCGCCCCCCCCTTATTACAGCAACATATATTTCAAAATTATCAAAAATTATAACATTAAAATTAACATTACAGTACCAAATGATCCCCCCAGAATTGGTATATTATGTTTTGTTTATATTATTAAGCATCAACGTTTTTCATCGAACTCAAAACAAGTTAAATTAGATGAATATGTGCAGTATTTGTGCATGTGTGCAGTACCGTTATCAAATGGATAATGATATTGCAAACACACTTCCTGTTTCAAAGATAATCTTTGAATCTGGCGCGTATTTAGTTCAATTTTTGTGGTAATAAATATGTAATTAGAACAATCTCACCAGAAAACATCCAGGTAGCGCTTCCATCACCATGGAAACGTCTGTCAAATTTGCTCGTCGTCTTGCCTCCGTCATCATTAGAATAATCCTCGCTTCATCGGATGTGCAGCTACTCGGTTGATTTCTGGCTACACACGTGAATCACTGATAGCTTGGCATATCACAGGCAAAGACGTACACAACGCAAATCAGGAGCTTGTCAATGAGTCACACTACAAACTTTTTAAAACCGAAAAACTACCGAATCAAGTACCAGATGGTAGAACGCGAATCTGAGTAGAAATGTCGGCACTCTCGATACGAACGTCGGCACCAATTTCGAGCAATGGCATGCAATCACGCGTAAAACACATTCATTCGCGGGATAAACCATCCGGATGGCGTAGCACCAATCTGAATCGTCAGCGTAACAAACGGGCGGATGCGAAAAAATGTCACGAGCATCTCAAAACACATATACAATTGCTAAACGTAATAAATGTAAGCAAAATGGCGACACAAGGGAAATCAGATTATATCTGCTAAACAACACTGCACTGGTTGCAAAACCGAATCGCGCAACTTCGCGATGCATCACATCACATTATCCTGACCGGAACACCAGCGAAATCGAAGAAATTATGGCCCCGAGAAAATGCCAATTCAGATTTCTAAACACTTTTCACGCACTTGTCATTGAATCCCTGCCGGATGGCGTAGCACCACTATTCGGCCGGCCGAAATGAAAAAAAAAAAAAAACGCGAAACCGAGAAAAAACGTGACAGGCGATTTATAAACACCACTCGCGCGCACCGCCTCCTGCGATCCTAGGGCAGTTCCGGGTAACCTGATTAACAGTTTTCATAAACTCAGATCACATTTGAATATACCGGTAGTGTTACGGAATCATTTCCGAGGGTCTCTTAAGCAATACAAAATATACTCAGATTACATAAGAGGCTACCGGTGGTGTTACAGAAGCAGCGTTGGGTGCTTTAGCGAAATTACGATTGTGAACTAAATGAATGCAAGCGATAGATATGTGTAAGAGAACCAAAAACCTAAAAAAACTAAAGCGATCTTATCAAATCACACCATTTTAGATTCCTGAGACGTAAATTTACAGTAGGATGGATCAACGTTGTATGGAAAAATTAAAATTTAAGCGCATCAGCCCGGAACATTCTTTTAAATCTTTATTTGCGTCTAAGATTACTACGCAAAATTTTTATGCGGCTGGAGGGCGAGCTCTGTAATGTGGTTGATATTTGAATGTGATATAGCATTGGCAATTCAAATTACTACATTACAAATTCTACATGAATTTTGCAACCAATGATAATAAAATATAGCATAAAATGTACAGATAAAACTTTGTCAAAGTGTTCTGTGGAAAAAGTTTAATCCTGGCTAGTAATTGTCATCTTGGTATGAATCAGCCTCCCCCGAGCAAAGGCGGATAACTCAGTGATATCACTTTGATAATAAACTATGTTATCTGTGTTATCATATTGTTATTTTTGTTATCATCTTTTCCAATTGATGATAATCACATGATAACAAATTTAGTTATCAATAATTTTGGTCTATCGCGATAACATAAAAATACTAAATGATATCAAAATATGTTATCAGTTTCCAAACGCACATTTCAAATCTTTCCCAAAACTGAGGGTCTGGTGGACCTCGAATCTAAAAATAGATTCCGCTTTCCATCTTCAACGCGACTACAGTACGAAAACGTAGCCTTCAACCACTCTCCCTCTCACTGAGTCCCGTTGGTACAGGGGTATCGGTTGTGACCGGTAATCACGCGATCAGGGTTCGAGACCCACTGCGTGCAATAGTTGAAAACATGAATTATAATTATAGGAAACTTTTTTCAACTGCTAACTATGTCGGTAAAGTAGATTTTTACTATTTTGGTCGGTAAAATAGCTCTGAATGATAACTAAATGATAACAAAACCTGTTATCAATCAGCTGTATTTTTTAATGTTGATAACTAAATGTAATATAGAATAAAATACTGTATAATACAATTACTTGAACTCAGTAATAACTTAATTTCTTATCATTTTGGTATTCGTGTAGTAAATTTGAGTTATCATTTTTGTTATGTTGGCTCTTAATTCAACCTAAATGATAACAAACTCAATTATCAAACGAATGATAACCAGGTAACAGAATTTGTTATCATTTTGTTATCCGCCTTTGCTCGGGTGAAGGTGGTCAAGCAGTCAACTGAAAGGACTGATACTTTCAGCTCTGCCCATACGTTGAATGTAACGTCGGAATAAGTGCCCCAATTCGATGATGACCTTGATAAAATTCTTGATTTTCTAAATAAAGTATTCTCATGATTCAGAAATTCGTAGGTGGTACAGTCCCAGATCGCTGTTATGAGCATTTCCCCCTTCTCGTTAATTACCAAAGCACAGAGATTTGGGGCTGATCACTGACTCTAAGGCAAGATTGATTGTGTCGATGGAAAGATCATGAGTACATATTTGACGAGAAAGGCACTATCACCACTAGGTGGATAAATCTGGTTTTTAGATATTGATTTAGAAGTTCTCTAAAACTTTTTTCCATGATGTTTATTGTTTCTGCAGGATTTCCTTCAGAGCTTTTTATGTAATTATCCCTGAAGAATGAAGAATTGTTCTATAGATATCTCCAAAAGCTTTTTTCTAATAATTCTTTCAGGAATTCCTCCAGGGATTCCTCGGAAGTGTATTGATGGATTTATATAATAATACCACCAGTACCTTTGTCTGTAATTTCCGTTGGCAACATTCCGTGAAGGTTGGCAGACATTTCTAATAGATTCTTTCAGAAATTTCACCACGGAAATTTGCAGGCTTCCTGTCAAAAATATCATAAGCATTTTCCTTGAAATTACTGTCGGAGTTCCTCAACAAGTTTCTCATCATTATTTTCTAGGAACTATAAAGAGGTATTTTATGAAATATCTTAAGAACTATAAGGAAGTATCTGAAGAAGTTTCCCAGGAACTCCAAGGCTGTTCTTTATATTATGCCAAATGGGGTAAAGCCCAATTTATGGAAGAACTTCTGAAAAAAAATCCCTGGAGATATTTCCGATAGAGTCACAACAGCGATTTCAAAATTCGTGTAGAAATTTTTGCAGGAACTCCAAAAGGAATTTCTCTTAGAATTCTTAAAGGAACCCTTAGAAGAATTTCCAAAACAATCTCTGTAGGATTTTTTTTTTAAATAAATTTTTCGATAAATTTCTATTTAACTTCATGACGGAACTGTTGAATGAATCACGCATTGAAATTTCTGGAGAATCCCCTTAACTTTGAAGATATTTCAAAATGAATTCCTGACGGAACATACGAGGAATATGAAATAAATTTTTGAAAGAAATTTTCAAGTTATCTAAACTATAATTTCTGTAAAATCCCAGGAAGAAATTTCGAATGAATATCCGTAGGAATATCTAAAAAAAAGCCTGGGACATTTTTAATAAAATCCCAGCAGGAAGTTTTGAAAAATTTCCTAGAGAAATACCTGAAGACATTCCTCGGAAAAGCCTTGGGCGGAATTCTTAGACAAGTTCATTGAGAAATCTTTAAGAAATATTTACCTGAAGAAATCCTTTATTAAAATTCCTTAACGGGTCTGTGGAATATTTTCTAAAGAAATCCATAGAGAAATTTCCGGAGGAATTTTGAACTTTTGATTTCATGAAGAAATGGATAAAAGCATTTCTGAAGCATTTTGTGGACATATTTTTGAAAAAAAAGCTCTGTAGGAATATATGAAAACAAAAAAAAATATGCCTAGATATGCTTATGTAAAGATCCTTAGAAAAAGCTCCAGATGTTCCTAAAAGAATCCCTGCAGAAGTTCTTTGGAAACATTTCTTAATAGATTCCTCAAAGAATTCCCAGATAAATGCTTAGAGTTATCTTCTTAGGGAATGCCGGAGGAATTCATGGGGAAATACATGAAGGGAATCTTGTAGGAATCTCTGTGCCTCCTGAAGAAAATCATGCAGGATTTTCCAGATGAATCACCGTAGAAGTTCCTGGACACATTATTGCGGGAATGCAATGGAATTTCAATGGAATTCTTAGAGCAATTCCTTAACAGGTCTCTGGTAGATTTCCTTAACGAATTTCTGAATGAATCTCTGGAAAATTATTCGAAGAAACTACTGGAAGAATTTACGAAAGAAGCTTTGAATGAATTTCTAAAGTAATTCATGTTGAAATTTGTAAAGGAATTAACGAATCTGAAGTAATCCCTGGCAGTGTTTCAAAAGGAACTCATGGGAATGCACATAAAAGAACTCCTGGATGAATTTCTAGAGAAATCCTCAAGAGAATTTCTGAAGGGAACCTTCTGAAAAAAAAACCCTGCACAGTTCAAAATTGTTACATCGAGCTAGCTGTAACAAATTGACCTCCATCACTTTCAACACATTTCTACAAAATTACAGGTTGTCTGCAGTATGGAGTTTGCTCACAATTTTGCGTGCAACAGATTCTTCTATGCAAAGTCGAATGAAATAAAATGGAAATTTTAACGTTCTAATATTTACATGAAGTGTACTTTTCAGAATTTCTTTCTGTGTGGAGCTAGAGAAATCAGTGGAAATATTTGTGTAGGAATTTTGAATTTTTGATGTTGTGAAGGAATCGCTGAAAGCATTTTTGAAGAAATCCGAGATTGATTTCTCGTACGGACATGTTAGAGAATGGATGGAGAAACTTCTAGGGAAACCAACCCTCAAAGAAGGAATCACTAAAGGATTTCTAAAGAAATTCATGGATGAATTTCAGAAGCAATCCTTGCAAGCTTTTCTAAAAAAAAAAACATTTTCAGGAATTTCGGAGAAATAGCTTTTGAAATATCTGAATTGGGGTTTAAAATTTTGGAAATTTTATTGGTTTTTCAAAGCAACACGAAAGAGCACCTCTTTCTGACACATTTTAGTTTTTTTTAGATTTTTAGAACTTGACATTGATACCTAAAATACATTTCAAGGAGAATTTTGGAAATCACCTTTTGACAGTTGGGCAACTGTCTGACAGCTCCACCGAGTACAAAAAATGAAAAGGGGTGATCCAACAAGTCGCTCTCATAAAAACTTCAAAATTGATGTTCAAATAGCCAAAAATCATAAAAATTTGGATTTTGGTCCAGTTTGGCATGCACATTCAGAATATGATATTATCTCAACACCGTTAAAGAAGCCAATTAATCTTTGTAAGAACTCTATAAATCCCTGAACAAAATTTAGGTTATGAATCTTTGATAGATTTTTTCGAAAGCCCACAGAGTTATTACCGGGGAATTTTGTGAAGTCATGGACGCTCATAGTGGTAGGATATGCTCAAGCTGCACCAAATTAGACAAGCTATCATAATACCACACCCAAATGGTGCAAATTGTATTACAGAAACGGATAAATTCACCTTCTCACCATACAAAAGTTCAGCTCATTGCTACAAATCTTGTACGCTAGTACTTCATCGATCGTGTCCTATTGTTAAGTAATAATCTGAGAGTAATAATCATACAATGTACATACTTGAACAAAAGTAGTGCAGTTCTATTACTTGAGTGCAGTTCTTGTAGAAATAAAGCGAAATAAATACTGTGAAAATAATTCACGTTTCAACTTCCCACTAGCAAATGAGGATTTTTTTAGATGTTCCGAAATATCCCAGGATTTCTATGTAGCTTGTATGTATTTTGTAACAAATCTTCCAAGTATATAACATCAGTCGTACCGTAAACCAGGATCAAATTGATCTTCGGGTCAAAATTCGGCGATTTTTCGTTATATAGGGAATCGCGCCACTTGGGCGGTGGCTTCTATATTCGTCTGTTTTCCACTATAACTCAGTCAAATTTGAACCAATTGACACAACTTTTGGAATGTGGTAAGATAGGTATAGTATCTACCCGTGTACAACATTTCAAGTCAATTGGTTCAAAATTGACTGAGTTATAGTGGAAAACAGACGAATATAGAAGCCACCGCCCAAGTGGCGCTATACCCTAGAGCATACTTTTAATAGTTGCCCTAATAATATCGAATCGAATCTGATTCCGAAGCACAATACTTGAAAGAAAACTGTTTGAAGTATTCTTGATCTAACGTAAAAGCGTCTGATTGATTTCGATCTGAAGATAAATTAGCTTTTATCAAGGACCGGTGAGACTGACTACATAACAAGTAATCGTGATCGCTTCTTTTATGCTAGGGTGCCGAACCACTAGGACAGTCAGTGTCTACTATTCTGGGTACTTTTCCGCTATACATTTTAAATTCAAAAACCTTAATGTCTTTCTCTCATTGAAAAGCACACATGTGCATATCCTTCAACTCACCTTGAACTGTTGGCTTCGTCACGGATATGAGCTTGGTGATGTCCATCAGCTAACTACACCCACTCTTTGGCAAAACATTCACCTCTTATGCCGGAATATACAGAAGAAACAAATCCTTCAATTTACTGAGCGAAATTGTCGGCTCGTGGCAAGGCTACCGCATAACCACCCACACACTACAGCCTTCAACACAGTGCACAGCGCGGTTCACATCATGTTGCACCACTTCGCGCCGCCGAGTCAAATCTCTTCATCCGACTACGAATGCACTCCGTTTGCTGGTTCCTCTCTCCGTCGTCCGTTTTTTTTTTGTAACACACTAAACTGACCGACTGATTCACTGACTGACCGATTCCAATCGGACCTGGCGGCGATCAACGTCAAATTGTTTGCGCGCACCAACCAAGTATTACACAATCCGGATAAGCCGTTGATCGGTTGAGTCGTTGAACACCGAGCACTCACTGACTGTACAGGATGATCCTCTTCCAAATCGTCTTCAAATGGAATCCACTTTGCCGCCAAGAGCCGAATTATGGTTTCGGCGTGAGAAAATACCACCCGATCCGATATAGACTTGACTCTTCACACCGTTCGAGGCTTAATCGATCCCACTTAGAGGTTCAAGCAGTAAAACACTACAAACTGTTTTGTATTTACGCAACTTGAAAGGTCTTCTTCACGCTGTTGCGCATAAATTTGCCACCGTTCAAACGACTCCTAAAACGATCGCGGGTCTTCGATCTCAATCCTCTTATGTTTTATGATCCAACCACAAATTTGCCACAATCGATTCGATTAGTTCGATACGCACGGTTGGATCCAATTCGGGTTTGAACACTTTTTCCCACCAGAAATGCCTTGCACAACACTAAAAAATCTTTTCCGTTCAAACTCGTTTCAGTCCGGAATCCGCTCACTCTCCAACTTGGATCCAGCATAAAATATAGTTTATGGTTCTTCTTTTATGAGTCACACTCACACGGCGCTAGATTCGAGGAAAGTAGAAAGGGGATTTAAAATAAAAGTCATTCTCCGTCCAGCAACAATAATAAAAACAGACGGTGATCCCGGTTTGGCTCTGCGCGCGGTTCGAGATCGCGGCGGTGTACGATCTGTCCTCGTCCGGCACTGGCGAAAGACTGAGCGTGCATTCCACCGATGGATGCGGTCGAACGAAAGCTCTGAGATAGTGTGGTGGCCTCGGCAGCAGCTGTAGCGACCAACAGCAGAAGCTGGGGCCATCGGGTGGCGCTTGGTACTTGGATCTTGATCTGGCCCGAATGCAGTGAAATAACACCAACGGAGCAAAGAATGACACATTATAAAAAGCCATAGAGTAATCCGCCAATTATTGAACGGTTACTATTGCCATTTTTGTTTTCGTTTGTTTTCCGTGCATAATTCAACTAGTTGGAAAATATCCAGTGAAATCCTTAAATCCCATTTTCTAAGAGAAAATAGAACGTTTGTATGGGAAGTCTGTAACACAAATGTTGAACGCTAAGCTTAAGTTGGCCACGGAGCAGGTTCTGGGGAACTTGGAATTTCCGGTAGAAATGGCCATTTTTTCAATTCTAAAAGAATTCCATCTGGATGAATTTCTGAAAGAATTGATGACGAATTTCTGAAGACGTTCATGGATGAATCCATGGAGGAATTCCTGAAAAAAATCGTTGAGAAAATCCTGGAAGAATGCCTGGAGGAATTGTCTGAAGAATTCCGTGAGGATTTCCTGGCAGACTTCCGGGAGTTTTTTTTAAAGGATTTTCTGGAGTAATTCGTAGAGGAAATCTTGGATGAATTTTGGCAGAAATTTCAATATAATTTTTGGAATACTATCTGGAGGAATTCCTGGAAGTATTTCTATAGGAATTCCTGATGGATTTTTAGGAGAAATTTTTGGAAAAATTCTTGAGTAATTTCTGGAAAAATTACTGGAGAAATTTCTGAAGGAATTCTTTGAGGAATTTCTTGAGAAATATTTGAGGTATCCTGATGGAGGAACTCCTTGAGCAATTTCTGAAGGAATTCCTGGAAGAATTTCTGTAGGTTTTTTTTGAGGAATTTCTGGAATAAATCATGGATGAATCAATGAAGGAATTCCTGAAGAAATTCCTAGAGGAATTCGTGGAGGAATCCCAGCTGGAATTCCTCGAGGGATTCCTGGAAGAGTTCCGGAAGGAATTCCTGGAGGAATTACGGGAGGAACATCGGGAGGAACTACGGGAGGAACTCCTGGATGAATTTATTGAGGAATTTCTGGATAAATATTTGAGGCTTCCGAGAGGAATTCTTGGAGGAATTTCTGAAGAAATTCATGGATGAATCCCTGGAGAAATTCCTGGAAGAGTTCCGGGAGAAGCTCCTTAAGGATTTTCTGGAGGTAATTCTGGAGGAATTCCTGAAGAAATTTCTCCTGTTGCCCTTCCAGGAATTCCTTTAGGAATTCCTCGAGGAATTCTTCCTGGAATACCTCCAGCAATTCTTCCAAAACCTCCTTCAGGAATTTATCAAGGATTTCCTCCATAAACTCCACCAAAAGTTCCTTCAGAAATTCCTGCAGAAATACCACCACAAACTTTTCTAAAGATTCCTCTAGAAAATTTTCTAAAAAGAATCGTTTTTTTTTTGTCTGTATTAACGAGATTTGTAACCCTAGGCTAGTTCATCTCGGGACCCATGTTTTACTTCCCTTCCGAAGGAAGAACCCACATTTCTTGTGAGTATGTCGGGAGTGGGATTCGATCCCAGGTCCTCGGCGTGATAGTGAAGTGTTCTTACCACCACACCAGATCCTAAAGCAATTCCTGGAAGGGTTTCAGGAGAAATTCATTCAGAAATTCCTTCAGAATTACCTCCAGGAATTCCCCCAGGGATTCATCCAGAAAATCCTGAAGGAGCTCTCCCGGAACTCTTCCAGGAATTCCTTGAAAAACTTCTCCGGGGATTCCTCCAGGAATTTCTTCAGAAATTCCTCCACAAATTCCTCCAGGGATTCCTTCAGAAATTCCTAGACATTCCTCCAGGATGCCTCAAATATTTATCCATAAATTCCTTAATCAATTCCTCCCGTAATTTCTGCAGGAATTCCTCCATGGATTCTGCCAGGTATTTCTTCAGAAAATTCCCTATGAATTTCTGCCAGAATTCCTCCCAGATTTTCTCTAAGGGTTCCTCCAGAAAACCCTATAGACTTTTCTCTCGAAACTCATTCAAGAATTTCTCCAGGAATTCTTCGAGAAATTCCTACAGGGTTTCCTCAATGGATTCGTCCAGGATTTTTGCTAGGAATTGCTCCAGAAATTTCTTGAGAAATTCCTCCTAGGAAGTCATTTCAGGGAGAGTGATGTTATTAAAATAGAAGATACACTTGGTTGTGAATTTTGAACAAGACTGATCTGTTTATTGCTTAATTCTGTATTTATAAGTTTCAGGTAAAAGTGATGCTAAAAAGGTAATCTTCCATTCTCTCTCATCTACCTTTGGATGCGATACCTGTTAAGCAGGTAAACGACGTGAGGGTGGCTAATGAGAAGATGAGCAGATCGCCACAATTGTCTCCAGAAATTACCCAAAACATCCTCCAGATTTTCTTCCAGGAATTTCTTCAGAAATTCTTCGAGGAGTTCCCTCTGACATTTTTGCAGAAATTCATAAAAAAATCAGAATTCACTCCAGCAACTTCTCCATAAATTTCTCCAATTGTTTTCTCCAGGAATTCCTTCAAGGATTCCACCGGAAAATCCTCTAGGAAATTCTGCCTGAATGCTTCCAACATATGCTCCTGCCTGAATGCCTCCAACATATGCCTAGAGGAATTTCTCCCGGAACTCTTTCAGGAGTCCCTCGAGGAATTCCAGTAGGGATTCCTCCACAAATTCCTCTAGGAATATCTCGAGGAATTTCTTTAGGAATTTCTCCATAAATTCCTCAAAAAAATCCTACAAAAATTCTTTCTGGAATTCCACCAGAAATTCCTCAAGGAGTTCCTCCAGGATACCTCAATTATGTCTCAAGAAATTTCTCCAGTAATATCTCCAGAAATTGTTCAAGGAATTCCTCCTAAAAATCCTTAAGGAATTCCTCTAGAAATACTTCGAGGAATTCCTCCTGATAGGGTCTGGGACCATTTGGGCAGGGGGTCCTATTTTGAGCACTTGCTGCTATAACTCAGTCAATTTCAATCCGAATGACTTAAATTTTTGATCATAGCTGTGCGTATCTGATCGTGTTACAAAAAAAAATCAATCAGTTAAAAAATGACTGAGTTACAGTAGCAAGTGCTCAAAATAGGTGCTCCTGCCCAAATGGTCTCAGACTCTAATTCTCCAGAAAATCCTATAGGAATTTCTGCCAAAATACCTCCAATATTTCCTCTACGGTTTACTCCAGAAAATCCTAAAAAAATCTCCCGGAAGTCTTCCAGGGAATCCTCCTGGAATTCTTCGAAAAATTCCTCCAGGCATTCCTCCAGGAATTTCTGCAGGATTTTTTTCAGGAACTTCTTCAGGAGATTTCAAGGTCCTCAGAACCTGTTCCGAGGTGACCGGGTGACCAGAATCGATCAAAATCATTTTTCTTTGTTTTACTGGGTTATGCGCGGCATTCTGCGAAATTTGAGGTGTCGCATGATGGGATTTATTTGGAATCGAAAAATGGCCGTTTGTACCGGAGATTCCAAGGTTTCCAGAACCTGCTCCGTGGCCACCGGATGACCGGTTGACCTAATCAGGTCCGAAATGTATAGAATGATCTGTCACTAACAACGACAATAACATGCTGTTTTCCAGTCGAAGTTATGATGATATGGTCATATTATGGGTCATGGAACACTTAGATCCGCCCCGCAGAAAAGGGGGGAGGGTCATAGGGGGATCTCCGCCAAATTATTGTTAAGATGCTCTCTTCTAATCAGGATCGTGAGATATATGGTATAAGAATTTAAGCAGTGTTATGTCTGTTTGTCTATGACAGAAATCACAGACAAAAAACATAACACTTTAGCGCAATTTCCATACCTTATATCTCAGCAACTTGATTACTTAGGGAGTTAGTGTGTTTGGCAAAGTTGTTAAGCTGGTCATGGACTTACTGGTGATGTGCCGTTTGATTCAATGTTCCACATCTAAGTAGCGCTAGAGAGCTAACAAACTTTGTATTCCGCATATCTCAGGATACTGATTTTATAGAAAGATGGTGTATTCAGCAAAGTTGATCAGTAGATTAAGGGCTCTCAGTTGATTGGTTGAATAGTTCGAAATTCTGCCACTAGGTAGTGCTAGTTCAATCACTTAAGGGGCTGTCCATAAACCACGTGGTCATGAGGGGGGGGGAGGGCCTATGAGCATTTTGTATGGGGGGGTTCGGCCTATGAGCATTTTGTATGGACGAATAAAAAATTTTGTATGGACAAATGACCACGCGGGGGGGGGGGGTTGAGAAGTCCCAAAAAAATAACCACGTGGTTTATGGACAGCCCCTAACCTAATTTACAGCTCTATTGTCCACTAGGGCACTGCGTACATGTCAACGGTGGCTCCTCCGTGATTGATCTGAGCTGGTACCAATTGCACTGAGATCCAAATGAATAAGGGCTGGGACACTCCACTTATTCTCAAAGTGCAATTTAGGCAGCTCATAAATTTTTAACAATAATGGCACCGGCCACGTCCTTATAGTCAGTTGGGAAGGGAAAGGCATGTTAGAGTGTGCTGGTTGTTGCTACTTAAGACCGAGAGCACCTCTGCATCCCCACAACCAGCACGGGAGATCTGAGAGTCACCGTGGGGTCGGTGATGTGATCCATGGATATGGGATATTTATAGTGTTCTTTAGGTGATAGAATGTGTGGTGATTACTATGAAGGACAAGCGGCACAGTTCGCTTTGGTTGCATAACTTGTAGGCGTTATATACACTGTTCTGTAGAAGTTGGAAGGAAAGGAAACGAATTTTTGCAATTTGTTTCTGGTTCTAGCGATGGCTATGAATATATGAATATACATGAGTTGTATATTGAGAGAAGAGAGAGAAAGAGAAAAAAGTGGACTGAAAGATACAAAGTAAGACGAAAGGGGCGGGCCAGGGAATGAACCCATGATCTTCGGGATACAAATCAGAAGCGGGAGCCCATAGACCACTAAGATCGTCCCTGGACTGCGCACTCAGTCTTCATAAGTGTGAAAACGCCAATAAAAGTGCGCGATTGCATCAAATCAAGTTGATGTCTTTGGCGCACTATTTCTTCGATCTATGCTGAATAAGTGCTCTAAAGGCACCGAGTTGATTGATTTCAATCGCGCACTTTTATTTGCGCTGTCGCATTCGTAAAAAAAACTAATGCGATAGTCCAGTGGTGAACTAAATGCGCTAAATTTCATTGATTATTATTGCCATTATTGATTATATTGGATATACGGATTTTTTTAATTACCGCGGTATTAATTTACGCGGATTATTGAATCAACGCGGTTTTCATTTACGCAGTACCTATCCCTCACGTAATAAAACTTAACTGTAGCTTGCATTCGAAGCCGGCTGTCTCCTCTTTTTTGGGTTGTTACACTTCTCTGTTCGGGAAGCCACGATGAGCGCGCGCAGTTCCTCTCTTGGTGGAGCATTCAAGTCGTATGCTTTGGAGAGCGATTTGCCCCCATGTCAGTGCACCTGACTGAACTGTGCCTGAGCTGTGCCTGTGCCTGTAGGTAAGGGCATAGCTAAGTGGGCATAATTTTGCGATATGAAGCGATAGTATTATGAGAAATGGCAACATGTGTCTTGCGACCGCATCTCTGGTGGAAACGGCTATGCATATGAGAGAGATTTTCCTTCGGTCTGCCACTTGTTCAAGGCAGCAAGGGTAGAGAAGTTGTTTGTATTTCGCCGCAAGAAGGACTTATTGGAAAACAATCAGCGAATCAAAGTGGTAGATTGTTGTTTACACAAAGTAGGGTATGTGTGCCATCAGTAATCTCATGCTCCCATTTTCATCCTATTCGAAAACAAGCGATTACGGCACCGATTGACTCCGTTCTTTTTGTTTTCATGGGTGCTCACTTCTAACAAAAAATACAAAAATAAGAAACAAAACAAACAGCGCTTCAATCCTTTGTTTTTCGTGGGATGAAAATGGGAGCCACATGCTTAATAAGGGAACCAATACCCTACGTATATTGTGGGTTGATGCTATTTTTTGGTTGTTGGCCTTAGGGTTTATACGATTTTTTCAGTTTTTTATATAGCTTCTTGGAGTAGCTGGACTTCTTTGACTTGTCTATATGTAGCTTGTCTTTGGGTTCTTTCACTTCTTCCAAATTTATTTGATTTATTTTTCGACTCCTTTTTAACTTCTCTTTGCATCTTATGTTGTCTTTTCTTTCTTTGAATATAGGGAAAGGCGCCACTTGGGCAATGGCTTCTATTTTCGTCTGTTTTCCACTATAACCCAGTCAAATTTGAACCAATTGACACAATTTTTGGAATGCGGTAAGATAGGCATAGTACCTACACGTGTACAACATTTCAAGTCAATTGGTTCAAAACTGACTGAGTTATAGTGGAAAACAGACGAATATAGAAGCCACCGCCCAAGTGGCGTGATACCCTATTTGGTTTTGCTGCCATTATAAGAAATTAAATGTATTTAAATTTATTTATTTTGACTTTTGTTTTTTTATTCATTTGTATTTACATTTTCAGTTTATTTTATTTTCTCTTTGACCACATATGCTTCATTGTTTTTTAATTCTCTTTAAATGTTCTTCGAGATCTTTTATTTTTTCTTGTCTTTTTGCATATATTTGATAATTTTATTCTTTTCAACTTAACTTTATCGCCTGTTCGATTTTTCTTTAAATTGGTGTTAGTTTCATTTGACTTTTTTTTTCTTTTATATGAGTTTCCTCAAATAAAATTAAATTTTCATTCGACTTTTTTGTTTCATTTTCTTCTTCTTTACTTCTTTTAATTTTGCAACTAGAAGACTTGCTGCTGGAACTGACTAAAATTGATCATACTTGACTTGTTATGGGACTTGCTAAGAGTCAGCTAAGAAAAGCCTTAAGAAAAATGTATCGTAGAAATTGCATAACTCTCTTTTCCACATATTTATCAAACATTTTCCACTAAATACTTCACCTACCCTCAAGCACCATCATTTAACTTAAGTGTTCAATCTCCCTGTGGACAATCTCGGCTCACAAACAAAAAAAAATACCACTCACTGTGACCACTTGCTGGTCGTCGCAAATGATACCTCATTTATGCAAATTAATTTACACTCCGATTCCCCGCATCAAGCGGTTTTGTTGTTCGTCGCCTCGCGATCACCCGATAGCTCGTAGTCGTCCGTCGTGCTGTTCCTGTATGGTAGACAGGCAGCAGCATCCTAGAGGCGTGGATCGCCGAAAAACTTTCCCTTTCGCGTATACAATGCATATCGCCTAATGTAGCATTGATGACTATGACCACAACGACGACGATGAAGAGCTATAATAACATAAAAATGTTATAATGTGGTTGGAACCAGGAGGAAATCGGGGTGGAGCCACATTCCTACCGCTAATCTAATCTGTCAATAAATAAACGTCTGAATGGGTCTGTCAATGTCCGTAGATCAGACTAACTTACGATTGATGTTACTTAGCCGAAGATTTCGCTCGAGTTTCAACCGGTTGCCCAAAATTTGTCAGGATGTGTGTCAGAATATTCATGATTTTAACAACTTAGAAGAAGGCATTCAAATGGATGCAGGATTTCACTTTCATCTGCGGGGGTCACCGACTTCGACTGACAGACGACTCGACCGGTGGCGGTCGCGGTCAGAGTCCCCGAGGCCGAGACATAGGGAGAAAGATCGAACGCAAATTAATACATGAGCAAAAATTTGCATAATCTGTTTTCCATTTATGAAACAAAGAAGGATGCAGGGCAGCATTGCCTATGACTGCCTAGATGACTGCTTCCTAACCGTTAGGGAAGGCGGGCAAACTAGATTCGGGAGGCGTTTGGTAGGTGGAGAGATGCGGTAAAACTTTCCGCAATGTGTCAATAGCGGGAAACATGTTTGACGGAATGACGAGTTGCAACGATTACGCGACTGCCGACGTTGACAGGTTTTCGTCAGGGCTGTGCATATTTTCATGACTATGAACATAGTGAAGGATAAATTGGAAATGTGTAAGTTTCCTTACAAGTACACATGTTTTAAGAGGTTGTAACCCTAAATGGAAAAAGTAAACAATGCTATAGTAATGAAGTGGAAATCAATCGAAAGTCGAAGAGAAGTCCAAGAAAAATTCAATAAAAACAAAAAAAAATCTCTTTAATATAGCTAAATCAATCAATAAAAAAATGAAATAAAAAAATCTAAGAGATGTCGAAGAAAAATGTTGCTAAGAAATCCAAGCAACATCTACGGAAAGACCGAAAGAAGTGCAAAAGAAGTGCAAAAGGGAGTATAGAGAAGTGTTAAATTAATTCAAAAGCAGTCTAAGAGAAATCAAAGTCCAAGTCCAAGAATGGTCAAAGTTCCAAAGAAAGCCTAAGAAAAACCTCAGAAAAGTTTACTAGATGATCGAAAAAAATCATGAGAACTCCAGCAGATATTGCCAAGTCTACAATACACTGCAATCGGTACGGCATCTGGAGTTCATTGGAAATTAGACGAAAAACCCTAATTAATCCACCTAGCGGTGATGGCGCCTTTCTCGTGCCTTCGAAAACACATTTCAACAAAACTCAAGTGACATTTTGATGAATATCGCACTTTCATACGTTAAATTGAGTAGCATTTTCGTTTTCGGGCGTTTTGTTGATGACGAGATCGGTGCACTCAAAAATGTGAATCAAAAATGCACCTAGACGCTCTCCCAATTCACCTTAAGAAAAAGCCGCTATCTTGAATTTTGAGTCACAATTTTGGATTTAAGTTCGCCATCTTGAATATTCTGGTCGTTATTTTTGTACTCCAAACTTCTTCCCCATACCAGATGAACCCATATTGCATGGTTTTAGGGCCCAGAACTGCATTGAACAGCCCATTCTTGAATTTGGAGCCGCCATTTTGGATTTTAGATAGCCCTATTGGAAATTGTGGTCGCCATTTTTGGACTCCGGATATCTTCCTTATACCATATATACCCATTTTTCATAGTTTTAGGGCCTAAAACTCCATTAAACAGTCTCCATCTTGAATTTGAAGCCGCCATCTTGAATTTTAGAGCGCCATCTTGGATATTCAGGTTGCCATTTTTGGACTCCGGACACCTTTCCCATACAAATCATAACCATATTGCATGGTTTTAGAGCTAAAAACTTCACTTTACAATCGCCATCTTGAATTTGGAGCCGCCATCTTGGATTTTAGACCGCCATCTTGGATATTCAGGTCACCATTTTTGGACTCCGGACATCTTGCCAATACAAAATATACCCTTATTGCATGGTTTTAGAGCCAAAGAATCCACTAAACAACCGCCATCTTGGATTTGGAGCCACCATCTTAGATTTTAGACCGCCATCTTGGGAATTTTGGCCGCCATTTTTGGACTGTAGACATCTTCCTCAAATCAAATGTACCCATATTGCATGGTTTTAGGACCTAAAACTCCTTTAAACAGCCTCCATCTTGAATTTGAAGCCGCCATCTTGAATTTTAGAACGCCATCTTGAATGTTCAGGTTGCCATTTTTGGACTCCGGACATCTTCCGCATACAAAATATACCCTTATTGTATGGTTTAGGGCCTAAAACTCCGTTATACAGCCGCCATATTGAATTTGGAGCCGCCATTTTGGATTTTAGACCGCCATCTTGGATATTCTGGTTACCAAACTGCACTATACAGTCTCCATCTTGAATTTGGAGCCGCCATCTTGGATTTTAGATCGCCATCTTGGACATTCAAATCGCCATTTTTGGACTCCAGACATCTTTCCCATACAAAATATACCCATATTGCATGGTTTTAGGTTCTAAAACTCCATTAAACAGCCGTCATCTTGAAATTGGAGCCGCCATCTTGGATTTTGACCCGCCATTTTTGGACTCCAGACATCTTGCCCATCCAAAATAAACCCATATTGCATGGTTTTAGGGCGTTAAACTCCATAAAACAGCCGCCATCTTGAATTTGGAGCCGCCTTCTTGGATTTGAGACCGCCATCTTGGATATTCAAGTCGCCATTTTTGGACTGCAGACATCTTTCTTATACAAAATATACCCATATTGCATGGCTTTTGGGCCTAAAACTCCATTAAACAGCCGCCATCTTGAATTTGGAGGCGTCATCTTGGATTTTAGACCGCCATCTTGGATATTCTGGTAGCCATTATTGGACTCAAAACATCTTCCCCGTAAAAAATAAACTCATATTGAATGGCTTAGGGCTTAAAACTCCATTATACATCCGGCATCTTGAATTTGGAGCCGCCATTTTGGATTTTAGACCACCATCTTGAATTTTGGACCGACATCGTAGAATTTTCGGTCTCCCGTGTTGATATCCGCACAAAATATGTCAACCATGCTGAAGGTTACAAAAATCGCCGCAGTTTGATGTGTCGCATGATGGGGTTTGGTGCAGTTTTGTGAGCAGTTCTACCGGTGCTGGTGCGGATCATTTAAATGGCCATAACTCCGGAACGCCTTGACCGATCCGGACCATTTTCAATAGCAAACAATGCGGTAAAATATCGGTTCGATTCGAGCTATAATCCGAAAAATCGGCAAATGGGAAGTGCCTTAAAAGTGAGTGACCTTTTTGTACACAGACATACATACACACACGCACACATATACATACGCACACACATACACACACACACACACATACAGACATCACCTCAGTTCGTCGAACTGAGTTGATTCGTATATGTGGCTTGACCCTCCGAGCCTTTTATCGAAAATTCGTTTTTTGAGTAAATATATAGCCTTTCAGTACACTTTGGTGTACGAGAAAGGCAAAAAGGGAATTCCCCCGAGAGAGTAAGCTAACGGCAAATCCCCTCGAGATGGTAAACTAGTTAGCCTAGTGATTAACGCTATGGATCGTCAATCCTGAGACGGCGGGTTCGATTCCCTTACCGGTATGGAAAATTTTGTCGAATCCTTTGACAGGCCTTTCAATTACAAACTATGGAAGTGCTCAAAGAACACTAAGTTGAAAAGAAGAGGGCCAAGTTCCAATGCGAACGTAGAGCCAGAAAGAAGAAGAAGGGTAAGCCAGTGCTGAATTCCCTAGAGAAGGTAGGCCATAGTAAAATTCCATTTCCCCCGAGAGGGTAGACTGATGATGATAAGCGGTGAGCGATGAGAGATGATCATGCCTATGAGAGATGATAGATTAGCGATAAGAGATTAGTGATGATGTCCTCATCATCAGCATCATTACTGGGATAAAATTAAAGATATGAGATGAGGAATGAGAGACGATGATCCAAGATTAAAGATGGGAGATGAGAGATAAGAAATGAGAGATGAGAGATGATAGATTAGTAATGAGTGATGATAAGTCTGGCATAACATGTGAAAATGGTCTAAAGGCTTTTTGTAAACAAACATATTTCGGTCGCTGTATCCACTCTTATCAGAAAGAGTAATCTTCGGGCTATCTGTTAAGTGTGTTGTTGTCCATGGGTGGATCAAGATGAGTCCTACAGCGACCGAAACATGTTTGTTTACAAAAAGCCTTTAGGCCTTTTTCACATGTTACGCTAGAAGTGAGAGGTGAAAGTTGAGAGATGAGAGATGAAAGATGAGAGGTGATGGATAAGAAATGAGAGATGAATGATAAGCGAAGAGAGATGAGAGATGAAATATTGTAATGAGAGATAAGAGATGTATGATGATGATGTTCGTGATGAGAGATATGAGATAAGAAATGATGATGATGGTAGATGAGAAATGAATGCTGATATGAATGCTGAGAAATAAGAAGATAAGAAATAAAAGGCGAGATACCAGAAATGATGCTGATGAGAGATGTGAAATGATAATGATGAGGGATGATAGATTATAGATCAGTGATGAGAGACGATGTCGATGGTAAAAGAAGAGAAATGAAATGAGGGATAACAGATGAGAGATGATGGTGTAACCGTTCGCTAACAGATCTCGAGATTTATCAAAGTATGGTGGCTTATGCGCAACTCTCGAAGAGAGACCACCGGTCGTGTTAGGTTTACCCGACTCTGTAAGAGACTATTATCTCAGAGGATTTGGAACGATTCACGGAGAATCGTCAGAATTCCTCAAAACAAAATTCAATTTCAAACTCTGTCAAGAACGCAACTAAAACTTACGGAAAACTGAAGGAAAACAACAAACTTAACTGATATGTATTAAAATACTTAAATTCTTAAACCTAAATTTTCCTTCCTAGTTCAGGCAGTTCAAAATGACATGAACTTTTTGGTGCTCTCGTCTAAAAACGATCTTCCCATCGTTCTCGCATTTGTATTGTAGGGTTTTCGTATGTATAGAGCTACCTATTGAATTGCCATCAGCTAGGCCACCAGTTAATGTTTACGTTTGCTATTATATAACTATTGAAAGTGAAAGCACCAAGGCAGTTTTTGGTTTCGCTCCCGAAAAATCCCAGTTTTTAGTGAGTTTTTACTCGTCAAGGTGCGTATAAACCGTTTCCCGCCGGTAGAGGACATTCCCGCGAGTGAATAAGCACCCGTTCGATAGAAGTTAATCCGTTGGCGAGCTGGAAATCCCCATCTGAACGCGTACCTCGTGGTAGCTGCATTGCATACGATTGGCTGGTCGTACATCGTCCTGCTGTGTGGTCCCACGTTGCGCTGCTCGCTCATCGTCCCCGAAGTCGCCGCCCGAAAGCACCTGTAAATAGAGAGGCATAGAGAAACCCGCCCCCGCCTTCATCTACTTAGCTGGTGAGTTTACTACCCATCATTTGGTGCCGTGACCAGGATACACTGGTTTGCCCGTCCCCGACCGATCGACGTAACCTCAAACCGATGACTGTGAGAGGTTCCCAACCTGTTTCGTTGGAGTTGGCTGTTTGATCCAGATTTTTTGAAAAATACAAGGCCTCCAGAGATTGGAGGTACCAGGTGAGTACCTTTCCAATCACTCTATCCCCCGTTTTGCGGTACTTCCTGGGTCTTTTTGACCGTTTCAGCCCTACTGTGTGGAAGTCGTCGAAGAAATGCCGGACGAGAAGCGATTGAAGTCGAAAGAGGTGAAGCGGAAGAACGTCGTCGAAGCGCTTAAACGGTTGGACCTGTTCCTGACCAAGTTTGATCCCGATCAGCATCAAAGCGAAGTTCCCCATCGTCTGGAGCGACTGGAGAAAGTGTGGAATGCGTTCGAAATCGTCCAAGAAGAATACGAGGAATTGGACGACTCTGAAGAGTTCGTCCAAAAGAATCTAGAGCTATGCGGTACAGTCGAGGAGATGTACTTCCGTGTAAAGGCTGGATTAGTATCGAAGCTACCAGCACCCGCCGATCCCGTTGCACCCGCTGCGGCTCCAGTTGCACCCGTGGTTCCGAACCCCCTCGCTAACGTGAAGCTCCCGACAATTTCTTTACCGGAGTTCGATGGAGACTTCAATCATTGGTTGACATTCCACGATACGTTTGTGTCTATGATCCATTCGTCGACGGAGATATCTCAAGTCCAAAAATTTCATTATCTCCGGGCAGCTTTGAAGGGCGAAGCTGCGAATTTGATTCAGTCGATCACGATCACAGCGAACAACTACGCCGTCGCTTGGGATGCGTTGGTGACCTGCTATTCGAACCGCGCCATACTTCGGAAGAAACACATCCGAGCCCTTCTGAAGCATCCGAAGATCCCGAACAACAACGTAGAAGCCCTGCACAAAATCGTGGATGAATTCCAGCGTCACACGAAGGTCCTCGAACAACTTGGCGAGCCTGTGGACCAATTCAGCTCAATCCTAATCGAATTGCTGGAGGACAAACTGGATGACGCGTCGCTCACGGCGTGGGAGGAATCCGTCGCCACAGTAGCGCACCCAACCTACAACGACATGGTCCAATTCTTGCAAAAGCGAGCCCGCATACTGGAGACCATTTCAATCAACCGTCCTCAGCACACCCCGTCGAAGTCAAATAACCAACCTCCCGCTCCGAAGAAGTTCCCCTCCACCCGACTTAGTACAAACGTCGCTTCTGACGGATCGTCCAAATCGTTCCCAAACTGCCCTGCATGCGAGAAGCAGAGACATTCCATCTTCGACTGCTCCGTGTTCAACGGTCTGGACGCAAAGGGCCGTATGAAGGTGGTGGCGGACAAAAAGCTTTGCAGCAATTGTTTCCGCAGTGATCATTTTGCCCGCAACTGCCGCTCGAAGTTCAGCTGTAAACACTGCTCGCGGCGGCATCACTCCATGATTCACCCTGGACGATTTGAAGTGGATAAGCAGGGATCTGATGGCGGTTCCGAGAATCCGTTGCCCAGCACGTCCAGCGTAGTGACAGCGGTCGCTGCAATCCCAACACCCGAGGTCGTTTCGACGGCCAAATCATCCAACGCCAGCGTGATTCTGCCAACAGTAGTGCTACTAGTCGTCGACGTCTACGGCCAAGAGCATATCGCCCGGGCGCTGCTGGATACAGGTTCCCAACCCAACGCAATCAGCGAACGATTGTGCCAATTACTTCACCTTCCCCGAAAGGTCGTCAACGTTCCGATCGCTGGAGTTGATGGCACTAACACAAACGCTAAATACGAAGTCCGCACAGAAATCCGCTCCCGTCTGGTAAATTTCGCCGAATCCCTGGAATTTCTGGTGTTTCGGAAGGTGACTAGCGATACACCGTCTGTTTCGTTCTCCACCACTCGATGGAACATTCCCGACAGGTTTGCTCTCGCTGACCCCGACTTCAACACTCCCAGGAGAGTCGACATGATACTCGGCGCTGAACATTTCTATTCGTTCATCCGAGATGGACGATTCCGTTTACCAAACCATGGTCCTTTGCTCGTCGAGACTGTTTTCGGCTGGATCGTTGCCGGGAAGTTCGAAGATCCGCATGAAGCAGGCGAGCGCTCCGTTGTTACTTGTCATGCGGCGACAGTTACCCCCGTAAACGAACTGCTAGAGCGATTCTGGCGCATCGAGGAGCTGCATGGACCAAACTACTCCGTAGAGGAACAGAAGTGCGAGAACTACTATCAGGAAACCGTATCCCGCGATCCGACCGGTCGCTACATCGTCCGGATGCCAAAGCACCCCGATCACGAGAAAATGATTGGATTATCGAAAGCATTCGCCACCCGCCGACTGAGGTCGTTAGAACAGCGACTGTCAAAAGACGAAAGTGTGAAGAAGCAGTACCACGACTTCCTTCACGAATACATCACCCTCGGCCACATGGCTGTGGTTCAAGAAGCTGAAGAAGACGATGCAAAGGCTTGTTACCTCCCGCACTATCCCGTCCTGAAGGAGTCAAGCTCTACCACGAAAGTGCGAGTGGTCTTTGATGGGTCGGCCAAGACCAGCTCCGGACACTCGCTCAATGATTCTCTACTCGTGGGTCCCGTGGTTCAGGACGACCTCCTGAGCCTAATCCTTCGTTTCCGGAAGTTTCCGGTAGCTCTGGTGGCGGACATCGAGAAGATGTATCGCCAAGTTTCGATGCATCCACAGGACCGTCCACTACAAAGAATCCTGTGGCGTTTTCACGCGTCTGAGCCCATTCAAACGTATGAACTGGGCACAGTCACTTATGGTCTTGCTCCGTCCTCGTTCCTCGCCACACGAACCCTCTTGCAGCTCGTCGAAGATAAAGGATGTCCGTTCCCGAAAGCTAGCGCGGCAATCAAGAAGAACGTGTATGTAGATGACCTCATCGGAGGAGCCGACAGCACCGAAGAAGCCATCCAACTGCGTGAGGAGTTAGGCGATCTGCTTCAAAAAGGTGGGTTCCGTTTTCGTAAGTGGTGCTCCAATTCACTTCCAGTTCTGGCTGGCCTATCTCCTGATGAGCTCGGAATGCAATCGTCCATGAAGTTCGACCCCGACGAAAGCATCAAAACCCTCGGAATTCGATGGGAACCCGAAGCGGACGTGTTTCGTTTTGACTTCTCCGTTACCGTAAAGGATCAACCACCAACTAAACGCCTCATCCTCTCCGCTATTGCACAGCTTTACGACCCCCTTGGCGTAATTTCTCCCGTCGTCGTAGAGGCGGAAGTTCTTATGCAGAATCTCTGGCTCCAAACCTTGGGCTGGGACGACGTAGTTTCTCCAGATCTCCAGCTCAGATGGACCCAATTCTGTGAGCAGCTTCCCCATCTCACCAATTTTCGACTCGAAAGATTTGCCTTCGCTAGTGGATTCCAATCTGCAGAGTTACATTGCTTTGCGGATTCGTCTGAGACCGCATACGGTGCATGCATATACGTGCGCTCCGAAGCCGCTGATGGGCACGTGCAAGTGAGTCTACTCGCTTCAAAATCGAGGGTGGCTCCCCTGAGCTCCACCAACATCCCACGCCTCGAGTTATGTGCCGCTCTCCTCGCTTCTCGCTTGTACGAAAAGATCGTCAACGCTCTGGATATGGAATTTCAAGCAAGTTTCTTTTGGTCCGACTCGACAATTGTCCTTCATTGGCTGAAGGCTCCCCCGCGTACCTGGAAGACATTTGTGGCGAACCGAATCGCCGAGATTCAAGCTACTACCGTTGGTTCGCACTGGCAACATGTGGCTGGGAAAGAAAACCCCGCTGATATGGTTTCGCGTGGAGTCACCGTCGAAGAGTTGATCAACAGTGAGCTGTGGAAGTTCGGTCCTATGTGGCTACGCAACGACAAGTCTACGTGGCCTTCGCAGTGTCTTCCAGAGAGAAACATCACGGATGAGGACCAGTGGTGTCATCGTGGTTACTCCAAGTTACTCACTGAGTAACCAGCTCTTCAGTTCAAAAAAAAAATTTTTTTTTTTCAGGATGCAAAATATAATAAAATACCAATTTTGGTTATTTTGGGTGCACACTGTCAACGCCCTGACCACATCAGTTTTAGTGAATATGGATTTTTAAACAATTTGACATTCTGGACCGCCCCCTCAGGAAGCGAAATATTATAAAATGCCAATTTTGGTTATTTTGGGTGCACACTGTCAACGCCCTGACCACCAGAGATGGCATAGATACACTGATAAACAGCTCTGCGTACACATCTTCAATAAAATGTGCGCCGCTCTGTTTTGCTACGAATGTGAACCAGCAACAAACACACATCGTTCAGCCGTAAAACTTTGCGTGAGTGTGCGAATGTGTAAGTTGCCACACGAGCTGCGCGAGACGACGCAGAGCTCCAACTTCTTCTGCGTGAGCTTCGCTCATTTCTAGGAATGTGCTACACATCTGCGCTGTCTGAGCTGCAAGCTGTAGGCTCTCGGCAGTACAGAGTAGCGCAGCGCTGCGATGTGAGCTGTGTGTTGGACTGTAATTTCTCTTGCTTTCCTGCGCTCACCGTCGTGCGGGATGCGACAACGATGCCGAACGCGTGCAGTCGGACCACGCAGAAGATAATTCTTCACACGCACTCTTTCTCATCATGCAGGCTGTGTGTAATGTGTATTTTTTTATCTTCTCACTTAGCGCTCTGAGGTGCATGCCATCTCTGCTGACCACATCAGTTTTAGTGAATATGGATTTTTAAACAATTTGACATTCTGGACCGCCCCCTCAGGAAGCGAAATATTATAAAATGCCAATTTTGGTTATTTTGGGTGCACACTGTCAACGCCCTGACCACATCAGTTTTAGTGAATATGGATTTTTAAACAATTTGACATTCTGGACCGCCCCCTCAGGAAGCGAAATATTATAAAATGCCAATTTTGGTTATTTTGGGTGCACACTGTTAACGCCCTGACCACATCAGTTTTAGTGAATATGGATTTTTAAACAATTTGACATTCTGGACCGCCCCCCCAGGAAGCGAAATATTATAAAATGCCAATTTTGGTTATTTTGGGTGCACACTGTCAACGCCCTGACCACATCAGTTTTAGTGAATATGGATTTTTAAACAATTTGACATTCAGGACCGCCCCCTCGGGCAGTGGTGTCATCGTGGTTACTCCAAGTTACTCACTGAGTAACCAGCTCTTCAGTTCAAAAAAAAAAAATTTTTTTTCAGGATGCAAAATATAATAAAATACCAATTTTGGTTATTTTGGGTGCACACTGTTAACGCCCTGACCACATCAGTTTTAGTGAATATGGATTTTTAAACAATTTGACATTCTGGACCGCCCCCTCAGGAAGCGAAATATTATAAAATGCCAATTTTGGTTATTTTGGGTGCACACTGTTAACGCCCTGACCACATCAGTTTTAGTGAATATGGATTTTTAAACAATTTGACATTCTGGACCGCCCCCCCAGGAAGCGAAATATTATAAAATGCCAATTTTGGTTATTTTGGGTGCACACTGTCAACGCCCTGACCACATCAGTTTTAGTGAATATGGATTTTTAAACAATTTGACATTCAGGACCGCCCCCTCGGGCAGTGGTGTCATCGTGGTTACTCCAAGTTACTCACTGAGTAACCAGCTCTTCAGTTCAAAAAAAAAAAATTTTTTTTCAGGATGCAAAATATAATAAAATACCAATTTTGGTTATTTTGGGTGCACACTGTTAACGCCCTGACCACATCAGTTTTAGTGAATATGGATTTTTAAACAATTTGACATTCTGGACCGCCCCCTCAGGAAGCGAAATATTATAAAATGCCAATTTTGGTTATTTTGGGTGCACACTGTTAACGCCCTGACCACATCAGTTTTAGTGAATATGGATTTTTAAACAATTTGACATTCTGGACCGCCCCCCCAGGAAGCGAAATATTATAAAATGCCAATTTTGGTTATTTTGGGTGCACACTGTCAACGCCCTGACCACATCAGTTTTAGTGAATATGGATTTTTAAACAATTTGACATTCAGGACCGCCCCCTCGGGCAGTGGTGTCATCGTGGTTACTCCAAGTTACTCACTGAGTAACCAGCTCTTCAGTTCAAAAAAAAAAAATTTTTTTTCAGGATGCAAAATATAATAAAATACCAATTTTGGTTATTTTGGGTGCACACTGTTAACGCCCTGACCACATCAGTTTTAGTGAATATGGATTTTTAAACAATTTGACATTCTGGACCGCCCCCTCAGGAAGCGAAATATTATAAAATGCCAATTTTGGTTATTTTGGGTGCACACTGTTAACGCCCTGACCACATCAGTTTTAGTGAATATGGATTTTTAAACAATTTGACATTCTGGACCGCCCCCCCAGGAAGCGAAATATTATAAAATGCCAATTTTGGTTATTTTGGGTGCACACTGTCAACGCCCTGACCACATCAGTTTTAGTGAATATGGATTTTTAAACAATTTGACATTCAGGACCGCCCCCTCGGGCAGTGGTGTCATCGTGGTTACTCCAAGTTACTCACTGAGTAACCAGCTCTTCAGTTCAAAAAAAAAAAATTTTTTTTCAGGATGCAAAATATAATAAAATACCAATTTTGGTTATTTTGGGTGCACACTGTTAACGCCCTGACCACATCAGTTTTAGTGAATATGGATTTTTAAACAATTTGACATTCTGGACCGCCCCCTCAGGAAGCGAAATATTATAAAATGCCAATTTTGGTTATTTTGGGTGCACACTGTTAACGCCCTGACCACATCAGTTTTAGTGAATATGGATTTTTAAACAATTTGACATTCTGGACCGCCCCCCCAGGAAGCGAAATATTATAAAATGCCAATTTTGGTTATTTTGGGTGCACACTGTCAACGCCCTGACCACATCAGTTTTAGTGAATATGGATTTTTAAACAATTTGACATTCAGGACCGCCCCCTCGGGCAGTGGTGTCATCGTGGTTACTCCAAGTTACTCACTGAGTAACCAGCTCTTCAGTTCAAAAAAAAAAAATTTTTTTTCAGGATGCAAAATATAATAAAATACCAATTTTGGTTATTTTGGGTGCACACTGTTAACGCCCTGACCACATCAGTTTTAGTGAATATGGATTTTTAAACAATTTGACATTCTGGACCGCCCCCCCAGGAAGCGAAATATTATAAAATGCCAATTTTGGTTATTTTGGGTGCACACTGTCAACGCCCTGACCACATCAGTTTTAGTGAATATGGATTTTTAAACAATTTGACATTCTGGACCGCCCCCTCGGGCAGTGGTGTCATCGTGGTTACTCCAAGTTACTCACTGAGTAACCAGCTCTTCAGTTCAAAAAAAAAATTTTTTTTTCAGGATGCAAAATATAATAAAATACCAATTTTGGTTATTTTGGGTGCACACTGTTAACGCCCTGACCACATCAGTTTTAGTGAATATGGATTTTTAAACAATTTGACATTCTGGACCGCCCCCTCAGGAAGCGAAATATTATAAAATGCCAATTTTGGTTATTTTGGGTGCACACTGTCAACGCCCTGACCACATCAGTTTTAGTGAATATGGATTTTTAAACAATTTGACATTCTGGACCGCCCCCTCAGGAAGCGAAATATTATAAAATGCCAATTTTGGTTATTTTGGGTGCACACTGTCAACGCCCTGACCACATCAGTTTTAGTGAATATGGATTTTTAAACAATTTGACATTCTGGACCGCCCCCTCAGGAAGCGAAATATTATAAAATGCCAATTTTGGTTATTTTGGGTGCACACTGTCAACGCCCTGACCACATCAGTTTTAGTGAATATGGATTTTTAAACAATTTGACATTCTGGACCGCCCCCTCGGGCAGTGGTGTCATCGTGGTTACTCCAAGTTACTCACTGAGTAACCAGCTCTTCAGTTCAAAAAAAAAAAAAAATTTTTTTTCAAGATGCAAAATATAATAAAATACCAATTTTGGTTATTTTGGGTGCACACTGTTAACGCCCTGACCACATCAGTTTTAGTGAATATGGATTTTTAAACAATTTGACATTCTGGACCGCCCCCTCAGGAAGCGAAATATTATAAAATGCCAATTTTGGTTATTTTGGGTGCACACTGTCAACGCCCTGACCACATCAGTTTTAGTGAATATGGATTTTTAAACAATTTGACATTCTGGACCGCCCCCTCAGGAAGCGAAATATTATAAAATGCCAATTTTGGTTATTTTGGGTGCACACTGTCAACGCCCTGACCACATCAGTTTTAGTGAATATGGATTTTTAAACAATTTGACATTCTGGACCGCCCCCTCAGGAAGCGAAATATTATAAAATGCCAATTTTGGTTATTTTGGGTGCACACTGTCAACGCCCTGACCACATCAGTTTTAGTGAATATGGATTTTTAAACAATTTGACATTCTGGACCGCCCCCTCAGGAAGCGAAATATTATAAAATGCCAATTTTGGTTATTTTGGGTGCACACTGTCAACAGGACCACATCAGTTTTAGTGAATATGGATTTTTAAACAATTTGACATTCTGGACCGCCCCCTCAGGAAGCGAAATATTATAAAATGCCAATTTTGGTTATTTTGGGTGCACACTGTCAACGCCCTGACCACATCAGTTTTAGTGAATATGGATTTTTAAACAATTTGACATTCTGGACCGCCCCCTCAGGAAGCGAAATATTATAAAATGCCAATTTTGGTTATTTTGGGTGCACACTGTCAACGCCCTGACCACATCAGTTTTAGTGAATATGGATTTTTAAACAATTTGACATTCTGGACCGCCCCCTCAGGAAGCGAAATATTATAAAATGCCAATTTTGGTTATTTTGGGTGCACACTGTCAACGCCCTGACCACATCAGTTTTAGTGAATATGGATTTTTAAACAATTTGACATTCTGGACCGCCCCCTCAGGAAGCGAAATATTATAAAATGCCAATTTTGGTTATTTTGGGTGCACACTGTCAACAGGACCACATCAGTTTTAGTGAATATGGATTTTTAAACAATTTGACATTCTGGACCGCCCCCTCAGGAAGCGAAATATTATAAAATGCCAATTTTGGTTATTTTGGGTGCACACTGTCAACGCCCTGACCACATCAGTTTTAGTGAATATGGATTTTTAAACAATTTGACATTCTGGACCGCCCCCTCGGGCAGTGGTGTCATCGTGGTTACTCCAAGTTACTCACTGAGTAACCAGCTCTTCAGTTCAAAAAAAAAAAATTTTTTTTCAGGATGCAAAATATAATAAAATACCAATTTTGGTTATTTTGGGTGCACACTGTTAACGCCCTGACCACATCAGTTTTAGTGAATATGGATTTTTAAACAATTTGACATTCTGGACCGCCCCCCCAGGAAGCGAAATATTATAAAATGCCAATTTTGGTTATTTTGGGTGCACACTGTCAACGCCCTGACCACATCAGTTTTAGTGAATATGGATTTTTAAACAATTTGACATTCAGGACCGCCCCCTCGGGCAGTGGTGTCATCGTGGTTACTCCAAGTTACTCACTGAGTAACCAGCTCTTCAGTTCAAAAAAAAAATTTTTTTTTCAGGATGCAAAATATAATAAAATACCAATTTTGGTTATTTTGGGTGCACACTGTTAACGCCCTGACCACATCAGTTTTAGTGAATATGGATTTTTAAACAATTTGACATTCTGGACCGCCCCCTCAGGAAGCGAAATATTATAAAATGCCAATTTTGGTTATTTTGGGTGCACACTGTCAACGCCCTGACCACATCAGTTTTAGTGAATATGGATTTTTAAACAATTTGACATTCTGGACCGCCCCCTCAGGAAGCGAAATATTATAAAATGCCAATTTTGGTTATTTTGGGTGCACACTGTCAACGCCCTGACCACATCAGTTTTAGTGAATATGGATTTTTAAACAATTTGACATTCTGGACCGCCCCCTCAGGAAGCGAAATATTATAAAATGCCAATTTTGGTTATTTTGGGTGCACACTGTCAACGCCCTGACCACATCAGTTTTAGTGAATATGGATTTTTAAACAATTTGACATTCTGGACCGCCCCCTCGGGCAGTGGTGTCATCGTGGTTACTCCAAGTTACTCACTGAGTAACCAGCTCTTCAGTTCAAAAAAAAAAAAAAATTTTTTTTCAAGATGCAAAATATAATAAAATACCAATTTTGGTTATTTTGGGTGCACACTGTTAACGCCCTGACCACATCAGTTTTAGTGAATATGGATTTTTAAACAATTTGACATTCTGGACCGCCCCCTCAGGAAGCGAAATATTATAAAATGCCAATTTTGGTTATTTTGGGTGCACACTGTCAACGCCCTGACCACATCAGTTTTAGTGAATATGGATTTTTAAACAATTTGACATTCTGGACCGCCCCCTCAGGAAGCGAAATATTATAAAATGCCAATTTTGGTTATTTTGGGTGCACACTGTCAACGCCCTGACCACATCAGTTTTAGTGAATATGGATTTTTAAACAATTTGACATTCTGGACCGCCCCCTCAGGAAGCGAAATATTATAAAATGCCAATTTTGGTTATTTTGGGTGCACACTGTCAACGCCCTGACCACATCAGTTTTAGTGAATATGGATTTTTAAACAATTTGACATTCTGGACCGCCCCCTCAGGAAGCGAAATATTATAAAATGCCAATTTTGGTTATTTTGGGTGCACACTGTCAACAGGACCACATCAGTTTTAGTGAATATGGATTTTTAAACAATTTGACATTCTGGACCGCCCCCTCAGGAAGCGAAATATTATAAAATGCCAATTTTGGTTATTTTGGGTGCACACTGTCAACGCCCTGACCACATCAGTTTTAGTGAATATGGATTTTTAAACAATTTGACATTCTGGACCGCCCCCTCAGGAAGCGAAATATTATAAAATGCCAATTTTGGTTATTTTGGGTGCACACTGTCAACGCCCTGACCACATCAGTTTTAGTGAATATGGATTTTTAAACAATTTGACATTCTGGACCGCCCCCTCAGGAAGCGAAATATTATAAAATGCCAATTTTGGTTATTTTGGGTGCACACTGTCAACGCCCTGACCACATCAGTTTTAGTGAATATGGATTTTTAAACAATTTGACATTCTGGACCGCCCCCTCAGGAAGCGAAATATTATAAAATGCCAATTTTGGTTATTTTGGGTGCACACTGTCAACAGGACCACATCAGTTTTAGTGAATATGGATTTTTAAACAATTTGACATTCTGGACCGCCCCCTCAGGAAGCGAAATATTATAAAATGCCAATTTTGGTTATTTTGGGTGCACACTGTCAACGCCCTGACCACATCAGTTTTAGTGAATATGGATTTTTAAACAATTTGACATTCTGGACCGCCCCCTCGGGCAGTGGTGTCATCGTGGTTACTCCAAGTTACTCACTGAGTAACCAGCTCTTCAGTTCAAAAAAAAAAAAAATTTTTTTTTCAAGATGCAAAATATAATAAAATACCAATTTTGGTTATTTTGGGTGCACACTGTTAACGCCCTGACCACATCAGTTTTAGTGAATATGGATTTTTAAACAATTTGACATTCTGGACCGCCCCCTCAGGAAGCGAAATATTATAAAATGCCAATTTTGGTTATTTTGGGTGCACACTGTCAACGCCCTGACCACATCAGTTTTAGTGAATATGGATTTTTAAACAATTTGACATTCTGGACCGCCCCCTCAGGAAGCGAAATATTATAAAATGCCAATTTTGGTTATTTTGGGTGCACACTGTCAACGCCCTGACCACATCAGTTTTAGTGAATATGGATTTTTAAACAATTTGACATTCTGGACCGCCCCCTCAGGAAGCGAAATATTATAAAATGCCAATTTTGGTTATTTTGGGTGCACACTGTCAACGCCCTGACCACATCAGTTTTAGTGAATATGGATTTTTAAACAATTTGACATTCTGGACCGCCCCCTCAGGAAGCGAAATATTATAAAATGCCAATTTTGGTTATTTTGGGTGCACACTGTCAACGCCCTGACCACATCAGTTTTAGTGAATATGGATTTTTAAACAATTTGACATTCTGGACCGCCCCCTCAGGAAGCGAAATATTATAAAATGCCAATTTTGGTTATTTTGGGTGCACACTGTCAACAGGACCACATCAGTTTTAGTGAATATGGATTTTTAAACAATTTGACATTCTGGACCG